>NC_079896.1:13916722-13920054 GCF_024868665.1 Triplophysa rosa | reverse complement strand
CACACACACACTCACACACACACACGCACGCACGCACGCACGCACGCGCACACACACACACACGCACGCGCACGCACGCACACACACACTCACACACACACACGCACGCACGCACGCGCACGCACACGCACACACACACACAGTGAATCACACAAAATAAATGATACGTGATGAAACAAATGAAATCAAAAATCAAGACACATTTACATCACAAACAAAACGGCTTTTTGAAAAACGTGCTTTATGCATTTTTCCAGTGCAGTTATTTGTACTAGAAAACAAGACAAACTAGAGCGTTAGAAATTATTTTTTCCCAGCGTAAGTCATTGTGTTAGAAGTGAAACATTACCATCTCCACTACCATCTGCTGCTGATCCAATGAGAGCATGCACAGAGACCACAGGAGAACACACGAGAGAGGAGAATCAACAGACGGCAGGGTTAGAAGATGAAAGTGTTTGTGTGCATGTGAGCAGTGAATGTCAGTGTGTTTCTGTCTTTCATTTGTGTTTGTGGAATGTGTGGAATGACATTCAGATGGGATGTGGAAGCAGATCTGTCTGTCCTGTTCTGCCACAGCTTTAATTCAAAGTATCTGAACAGGGAAATGTCTGTTTAGTCATTATTAGAATTAACAAGAAGTAAAGAAAGAAAAGGAAAATCAACTTATTTCTAGCTTGTGGTTTCAGTGTTTGATATCTGAACACCTGCTGCATGAGTGCATGATAAACATGAGATGTTAGAGAGCATGCTAAGAACACACACACACACGAGCGAGCGCGCGGGAAGAGAGCAGGTACCCTGAGGGTGAGACTCGTGGGAACAGAGAACAAACGGCAGGAGAAAGCGTCGGGCTTTAGTAGATCTGATGGGCGTCTGAAGCTCAGAGTCTTCAGCGATGAAAACACAACAGACATCAGAATAAAGCCAGAGAAATGAAGACAGAAGAAACATGTTTATCCTCACAAAACCACATATGTGTGATGATGATGTCGTCCCTCAGCATCACAACAACCAGATCACAGCCTTTAACCCTTCAGTCCTCATTACACTCATTATCTGGAGGTTTCAAGCTAAACTGTTCTTTGCTGCTATGCATGTGTGTGTTACACAGGTGTTCTCTCTAAGGTCCTCCGACATCATGTAAGTCAGTGGTTTTTCGTTGTAAGTTGTGTAGAGTGCATTGCTTTGAGGACCCCCCCGAATAAATACTTATAATCTTAAACTTAGAATTTGAATTAAACCAAAAACATATGAAGTTATTCAATGCTGGAGCACCAATTCTTTTGGTTTGTGCTAGTGCTGTAGTACTCGAGACCGGTCTCAAGACCATTTTTTGATGGTCTTGGTCTTGTCTCGGTCTCGACTGTATTTGGTCTCGGTCTTGTCTTGGTCTCAGACTATGTGGTCTCGGGATTTTATTTCAATATATTTTTTATTGTATTTTATAACATCTGATGTGATATTGATTTTGTATAATTATTCAATAAACCTGGAGTTAATAAGTGACTTCAGTTTTAGACACAATTAAACACAAAGTTTGGTTCTATTGTGGCTCGTCGCAACAAATCTAGAACAAATCTGAACTTTGTGTATTTCTGAGCAACACAGATATTTTGCTACTGGTTAGATAAAAAAGCAATGAAACTAATTAAGTCACTGAATGTTTTGTTTTGTTGAAGGTCATAGACTTAAATATATCTTGGGTATTTACCGTTTTTATGTTTAGTTAATTTTACCTGCACAAAAATTGTAAAATGTTACACTATGTGGGTGATAAAACATGCAAAATAAAACATCCTACACATACATTTCTGCACAATAAATCACCCAAGTTACTTCTATTATTCTATTATTATGACTTTTTAGTGTTTTGTGGTCTTGGTCTCGACTCAGTCTCGGCCTGCCTTGGTCTCGACACCCTCTGGTCTCGGTTTTGACTACAACACTAGTTTGTGGTCTTATTTTTCTGATGTTTGATTGCACAAAATCTATGATATATTTCTATGTTTCATAAATGCCACAACATCTTGGGGTCCCCAGTTTGAGAACCACTGATGTAAGTGATGTTTATAGGTGTCGCTGAATGTCTCAGATGTCAACAGAGCACCACACACAATGTGTTTTGTTATCCAGTTATAAAGGTGAAATCCATCAGATGCGTCTTCGAGGGCTTTCCACTTTGTCAATGCACAGATATGGATCGTGTAGAAGAGATGAATCAGCTGATGTTTTACCTGACACAGAGATAGCTCGAACACCTGCACGAATTCCCTCAAGCCGCTTCTCATTGTTGCTAACTCTGCGGAGAAGTGATGTCATTAACAAACCAAATAAAACAACATCCATCCATCATCTAAAAACACTAGATCTACACTCACAGATATATGACCTTTCTGTCATGTTCACTGTGTTACGTGTTGAACCGAGTCATTTTCATTCAGTCTGATGATGTTAGATCACTCAAGAGAGACGTATGAGAGTTAAAGAAGAGCAGAAGGAAATTCACAACTTACTTTGGAATGGACGGAAGAGCTCTCTCACCCTCTGTTGGACAGAAACACACACAACATTCACTTCTGAATCAAGAAGAACTTCAAACGGATCGCAATGGAGTTTGTCGATTGCACTGCTCATATTTCTAAATCTGTCAACATCAAAATAAAAGCACAAAACTACAAACCAAAGTTTTACATGGAAAAATAAAGCCACTAAGGTTTTTTGATGCATCTGTGCATGTAAAGGGATGTCCCGCCCTCACTGCCTACACATCCCACAGTGCATCAGTGTGATGAAGACCTACCTTTCTGAGGTCTGATGATGAAGGACTGGCTGACGGCACTGAGCAGTCGACAGTAGCCGTCGATGAGGTCAGCCATGTTCTCTGCGGTGGTGAAGTTTGATGTGCTGATGGTGAGAGGCTGCGAGCGGGCGAGAGACATTCACAATGAACCATTATCAGCAACAGCACGACGTCAACATCATTCAACAACTCTAAAGAGACCAGCTGCACTGACACACAACACACACACACTGCTGAAGACACGCCCCCAATCTCTGACACACACACACTCACACAACTAAAGACACGCCCCCAATCTCTGACACACTCACACATCTAAAGACACGCCCCCTTCCTCTGACACACACACACACACACTGCTGAAGACACACCCCAATCTCTGACACACTCACACACACACACACAACTAAAGACACGCCCCCAATCTCTGACACACGAACACACAAACACACTGCTAAAGACACATACCCCAACCTCTGACACACACTCACTGCTACAGACACGCCCCCATCCTCTGACACACACACAC
>NC_079896.1:13911973-13914711 GCF_024868665.1 Triplophysa rosa | reverse complement strand
CCTCATTCTCTGACACACACACACACACACATCTAAAGACACACACACACATTCTCTGACACACACACACACACACATCTAAAGACACACACACACATTCTCTGACACGCACAGACACTGCTAAAGACACGCCTCTTTCCTCTGGTGTTCAGGATCACAGTAGTGTGTGTGTGTGTGTGTGTGTGTGTGTGTGTGTGTGTGTGTGTGTGTTGTACCTCAGGAGCTCCTGCCACATCCAGCTGTAGGACGCCCTTCCTCTCTCTCTCCTCCACACACGAGTATTGAATACTCTGTACCTGAGTGAAGTTAGCCAGGTGCGTCGGCTGAAAGAGAGCAGAGAGATGATTCGCCTGTGACCTTATGACTGTAAAACAAAAGTCAAGGACTGATGACTGCTGTGGTTCATATTTCAACATCTGATGCTCAACTCACAAATGTGGAAAACATATGATGATTATTCCGATGTTTCCAAACTAAAGTGGGGTTTCTTCACATTCCTTTGTATTTAAGCGACACTTATCAAGCAGGTTTAGAAACACTTGTAATAATAAATACTCATTGTAATCGTCTCTTTATCTTGCTGATGTTAGTCAGTGAAAATGCTAAATGCTGTGATAAAATCAAAGTCAATCAAAAAATCTGAAGATTCAATTAATATGCAGATATGTGGAGTGGGATTTCTGACCAATGACTGATCAGAAGAAATGTGAATATCTCTCACGGTTGAGCCCTTGTCTGTCAGGTAACTGATTCCCTCCTCTGGACCGATAGCAAGATCCACCGATATAACCCAACTCGACTGAGAGAGAGAGAGAGAGAGAGAGAGAGAGACAGAGAGTGAGAGAGGAAAGATTTTAGCAGGTGAATTTTGTCCCGCGCGTCTCCTCCAGCGGCCACTAGAGAGCAGCAGAGGTGTGTGTCTGAATACAGAAGTGATGATGTCACTGTGACGTACCCCCAGAGCACATCTGAAGCATTCTTTATCAAATCTGTACACCGATGTCAGGATCTCAAGAAACGTCAGAATGCTCTGCTCATCGTTCAGGTTGGCAAACTGCTTGAAGGTTTGTTGGATCTGTTTCCTCAGGGCTTTGGCCTGATAGAGAGAAAACGGAGTTACACAACAGAACAACAATACGCAAATCCAACACAAGCAGGTTAGATTAGACTCAATATGTTGATATTATTAAAATATCAGTGGTTGTGTACAGTATGTGGACTATGGCATGCACAATCTTTATGAAAACCTTTTCCATGTGTTCATTTAAATGTCTAATGCCCAACGTCTACATGATCAAACAGAATCACTAATAATCAAAGTATTAATAATCGTTTCATCATAATCATGGCTTTGAGTCAATACACTTCAAGAACAATCTCTCCAAGGTTATTTTAGTGTACCAAAATTAAAACTTTGAAAACGTTTCTGTTCATCAAAATAAAAAAATATTAACCTGTAAATTATTGGGAAAACTTAACTAAAGGAAAAATTGAAATGTTGCCTCAAAAATGAACTAAAATAAGTTTAAAGCACTAAAATTATTATAAAAAACTAAAACTAAATTAAAACTAAAACAAAAATTAATTAATATTATATAGCAACATAAAAAATAAATGATATACCAAAATTGCTAAAACTTATAACCATAAAAATGTAAAATCTAAAAATAAAAGCTCATTTTAAATATGAATAAAACTATAATAGCTCTCGTCCGCTAAACGTCGTCTCAGAGAATCAAAGGAACGTGTGTGTAAGGACACATTAGATCCTTGATTTCAGATCTGTACACTGAAGGGCATTGTGGGTAATCGCATTCCCAGCAGAGATGCACAGACGATATCAGAGCCGCTGGTCACTTCAGAGCGACACTCCACCCGTCCTGACAGGAAATGCATGCGGTATCTGACCACACATCTATGGAGGAATTATGGGATGGGTCTGACAGATCTCTTTATCTGCTGCTTGAACAATATGTCTCTTTAAATCTCTTCCTCTGAAACACCATTTCGGATCATCAGTTTAGCAAAAAAAGTATACCCCTTTATTATTTTAAAGGATTAGTTCGTAGTATCTTTGTTTCCTCCCTCGTGTCATTTGACTGAATTATGAAATGAACTGAGAATGCGGAAATATCATCAATTAAAGTCACCCGGGTTTAGAATGACATGAGGGCGAGTAAATTCTCCGGTACATGTCATTATAACATGACATCTGAATGAGATCTCTATCGGCTGATAATGAAAGATGTTTCAGAGAATCGTGAACACACGCTGGAAAGCTGGAGGAATTCTTTAAAACACAATTTTCTAGGAATCACACAGATTAAATGGAGTAATCCGCCTCAATGAAGCGCTCTGCAGAAACATCAAACCCCAGCGGGTGATCCGAGCGGGATAAAGAGATCTGGGGCAGTAAAACAAAACACACGCGTTTCAGGATGACCCCGAGGGTCAGAGGACAACCCCAGTTTTTTACTGAGCATCTGTCTGCAGGGGTGTGTGTGTTCGTTCAATAACAGCAGAGTCCCACAAACCTATTCAGACCAGCTGTGCCCCCAACACACACACACACACACACACACACACACACACACACACACACACACGCACGCACGCACGCACGCACGCACGCACGCACGCACGCACGCACGCACGCACGCACGCACGCACGCACGCACGCACGCACACACACACGCGCACACGCACACACACGCACACACACACACACACACACACAC
>NC_079896.1:13905758-13909271 GCF_024868665.1 Triplophysa rosa | reverse complement strand
AGAGAGAGAGAGAGAGAGAGAGAGAGAGAGAGAGAGGTTAATAAGTGTCATTGCAGCAGGTAAATACAAGTGAAACATCTGCTGCTCTATTTTAAGGTGTCATGATTAATGTTAAAACCAAAACAACATCATAAAAATACACGCACGCACACACACAAGCGCGCTCACACACAAACAAACACACGAGCAAATACACAAGTGCACGCACACAGGAGCGTGCACACACCCGCGCTCACGCATGTACGCACACACTCACACACGCACACAGTTTACATCAATAATTTTTACTTCTTCCAAACAGAAGTTTTTGAGGTCAACGCAACGCAATCATGCATAAGACACATAAAATACACAAGACGTGTCAGACAAGAGATGCACAAGCCACACAAGCTTGTGAGAATGATCACAAACCCATTCAGAGCGAGTGATTCCTGTAGATGAATCATGTAAACACTCAATATCAGAGCATTTAACATGGAAAACATACAGCACAACAGCTAAAGGAACACATACTCCATACTGACATCCATCATCATGACAAAACTGTAAAATAATGATTCTTCTCTCCAGCGTCTGCGCCGAAGAGCAAATAACCCTTAAATGTGTTTCATTACTTCCTGAAACTGAACACATCTGAGATAACACAGTGAATCCCAAACACACGTCCATTGTTCTCTGACCGGTGCGGTAGAGTCAACACGTGTGTGAGAATGTTTACGTGTTTTCAAGTAAAATCAATTCTGATTTCATGTCTTTTCAGCCTTAATCTGTGCTACACATAATCACATGATAGGAAAGAAAAAACAATGCAACAACTTGATATGATATGGCTTTTAGTCGGTCAAGTCCATTTAAAATATATTTAAAAACTGCAAAATGTACCAAACAAACATGTTTGTTAGTCTTCCACACATGTATGCACACACAGAACTGAAATCATTGCCATACTGTATGCACATGTGTGAGATGTGAGTATTTTGTGTTGCTCTAACATGTTCGTGTTTTGAGTGTCAAGCGTGTGGGTTGAGTGTCTGTGTTCTGTGCGCGATTGTTTATGTTTGCTGGGTGTATGAATGTGTTTTGTGTATTTGCGCTGTGTTAAAGGTATGTGTGTGTGTGCGTGTCCTTCTGCGTCATGTGAGTGCGTGTGCACTTTATTTTCTGTGTGTCGTGTGACTGAGAGTGTATCTATTTACTTCGCTCTTGATGCTTTTTCTATTTTGATCAATTTAATGTATTGCTTATAGTTGACATGTTTTCATGTACAGCTGCTTGGTCACAATGAAAATGGTAAAAAGCACTTTATAAATAAAAGCTGAGTTGAGTAATAGCACAGACACACAAACTGAGAGGAGGTGAAGTTCAGGACATGATGAAATCATCAGAAGACACAGGTAACTACAGGTCATCTTCTGGACATTAATCGCATGATCGACCACGTTCACATGTGAAGAAAGTCAAAGCATGAAAGAAGCACATCCTCCATTTAAAGATGCACACAAAAACACACAGAGATCCATCAGCACCTCCACTGAGTCTGGACAGCCGCGACAGACCTCGACATACGGCAGAGATGACATCAGCGTACCTGACACATCCACACAAGACACAATATCCTTATCTGACCACGCAACAGCTTCTGGGATGTCATGACGACACAGAAACTCCTGTAGGAAAGCAGATCTCTGAAGACATCAGGGGGTGAAAGTCAGACATTATTCAGCCTTCTAAAGCAGCATCACATGTGTTTTATTCGCAGCAGGCGAACAGAAGATGCAGCTGGCTGACGGGACACATGGATCTCATGTGTTTGCTGTTGCATTGTGGGTAAAAAAAGAGCAGGACATAAAACACACCATCTGCAGGGACATAAGTCAAAGACGAACAATGAATCAAGCCACCAAAACTAAGATTCACAGACACAAAATCAGAGGTCCTGCCACAATCCCACAACCGCTGACTGCATCTCCATGGCAACGAGGGTTCGACCAGCCGTACCCGTCCATGTCCAGAGAGGTGAGATTGAATTTTGCATTGAAAACAGACACACATCTACTACACACAGATGCAATACAGCCTGGAGTTTCACTAAACTTCACTCTTCACTTCAATGTTTACATATTCTTAAGATAACCTCAAGTAAACAACACAACTACCACAGCCAATCAGAACAATTTCATAGACAATTACAAGAAGTGGGATTTCCGACCATTTCACTACAAGTCAAAAATGTCATTTACCTCCACTCATCCTGGGGGTGGTTCTGTTCATACGTCTCCCTCACGTGAGACACGCCCATATCAGGGTGGAGCCAGTGGATGTCGCCCGACGGGACGTGAGTGAGACGCAGCCCGAAACAAGCCACGTGTTTGACTTTATGAATGTCCACAATCTTCTGAATGATTCCCTGCAGACACAAACACACGCACACATTAAGATCACAGTTCAAGGTCATTAAAGACCCTCGCTGAAATAAAGTGATTGACAGCTTCATAAAATCCTCATCTCTGTGTAAATCCACCTCAACCTCCATGAGACTATTCACGTCGCCGTCAGTGACATAGAAACCAAATCTGGATTTGACTTTTATACCTAAATAAGAAAAATCATAATATTTCAAATCATTCATCTTATTATCTGTATGAACTGCATTATCATTTATTCTGAATAAAAACAATTAGTGTCCCATCATTGAGGCACACACACACGCGCGCGCACACACAATTGTGAGCAGAAATGGCATGTTTGTAGGCAGGTTTTTTATTGCACTTTTAAATCCACACATTTAAACATAATGGCTGTGATCAATCAAACCCTGGGAACATCTTCATCTGACAGCACAAACCGACACATCCACTGATGGATGAGTGATGTTTGTAAGTTAAATGAATGACTCAGTGGTGTTGAGTGTGACCTCGGGGTCTCTTTCTCACCCTGACGTCTGTTGCATCTCCATGTCGGATGTTGCTGGACCAAGTGCTGCGTTCACTGTTGTTCTCGAAATGATGGAAGACCTTCAGGACGCGGTCAGGTGCTCCGGGAGCCCGCTCCGTCCCTGCGCTGAGGCGAGCCTTGGCTCCGCCCCCCAGGGTGTGGTTGAGGTTGGGCTCCAGGTATGCCGTCGCCATGCCTTTGCTGTGTGCTAGGTGTCTGTCATATTCTGTTCAGAAACAACACAAACAAACAAACAAACAAACAAACAAGTTACACCAAAAGGAGCGAGGAGAAAGTAAATCATAGGTGTTTAAAACAGTCTCAACGTTTGGTCTTTCGGTCTCTTTCGGGTGTGAAGTGAATTGAGCGGCACACACTGAAATAGTGTGATATGTTGACTCATGAGAGACAGGAAGAAGCGTGTTATCAAGGAGATAAATCCTCACACATGGATCAGCAGACCACCACAGCACAATCATCAGCAACATTCACTTACTGACTGTACCTGCAGCTCTACAGATACACACACACACACGCACACACACACACACACACACACACACACACACACACACACAC
>NC_079896.1:13897256-13902256 GCF_024868665.1 Triplophysa rosa | reverse complement strand
CAAACTGAGAACTGCTCGTGTGTGTGTGTACATGTAACTTAGTTACGTATTTAAAATACTACATTTGAGTGACTGTACTTCGTCACACTTACTTTTAAATGGGTGGTATTAATCAAATTACAGTTACTGTACATCCGAAAAGTATTTTAGATTACAAAAGTGAATAGATGGAATTTTAATGTCATTTATTTCATTTAAACATTAATATAAACTGTAACATACAATTAATGTCAACAGCAATCTGTGATTCTCTGACTTTGACAATCCGCAGAAGCTTCAGTTCTGCTCATGAGGTTCATTCCCCTTGCCGAATATGCAAAATTTGAATAATTTAAACAAAATCAGAGGGATCTGGGTTCATAGAAGAAATTGCATGCTCGTTTTATTTAGTACTGTCCTGAATACGCGATAGTTTAAGTCATTTTTTAGGTATTTTTGTCTCACAGTTCTGAATTTTTCTCACAATTGTGAGTTTATGATTCATAATTCTGACTTCTTTTCTTAGAATTGTGGACTATAATGTCTAATGATGGAAAACTGTAAAACTGATGTTGTTTATTTTTCTGTTTGATGATCCCTTTGTTTTATGTACCTTATTAGTGTTCCAAAGTATTCTTAAGTATTTAGATTAAGTTACAAAATTTGTGTAATCTAACGAAATACGTTACAGATGACCTTTTAAAGCATGTATTTTGTAATCTGTAGTGAAATGCATTTTAAAAGTAACCTTCATGTATCTTGTTTTGTGTGTGTCTGAGATTTAAACAGACCCTCACACACGGACCTCAGCACAAATCCCTGAAGTCAGTAGGGCGTTAACAGAGGAAACACCACACCAACAACATTTACAACATCCACTTGTCCAACAACAAGACATCTGATATTCATATATTGAAACTTACTGATATTGTTTTGAATAGGATTCATCATAATAACCTTAAAAATATCTTTCTAAAGAGATGACAAAAGAATGAACACGTCACGGGTGTATGACGTGAGTCATGTTGTGTCCTCCCCACACGCGGGTGGTTAAATGATCCTGCACTAACCCTGACAACAGTCCTACACCCCCGTCCTCAAAATAAATCAGAGAAACAAAGGGAATGCTGGGAAGGGAGAGGGGCAGCAGTGGTCTTCCTATACAAACCCTACACATCCGGCCTGCTGTTCCACACAAAAGCCTTTAGAAACTCACTAGAACCCCGCCGGCAGCACTGACACACACTACACGCTTCACTCACACACAACACTGACATGTAAATAAGCATGTTGTGCTGGAGGGGTGACAAAAGACTGAATCTGACGGAAAATCCCAAGAGAGTCAATGTATTATAGCCTACATATCATCACGAGACAGTATGGTGTACATAGATTCTTCCCTTATCTAATAAAAAATACCATAACAAAAGTGTGCCGTTATAATTCATGTGGATTAAACATAAAGTGTGAGATGTAGTAAACACTACAATAGTGTTACACGCTCAGCACATGACAGATCAAAAACATCTTTAGAAACAGTAATGGTAGATGTTATGTTGAGATGGGTATGAATGTTATTATTTGCATACCTGCCGGTAAACGTATTATTGCAACAGAAGCGCAAAACTGATTTCTGAATGAATCCGCACCGTAGTGACGACTGGAGAATCTCTGCACTAGACTACACATTTCTATCATTTGTGTTATGATGAATCACTTGCGTTGTACTTCACCTGCTAAATGAACGCATGAAGGCTAACTGCAATTCCTCAGTACGATCACAACATGTCACATACATGAGGTCATACCCCAGTGCATTGTGGGTAACAAGAAAACAGTAAGCAGCAGAGGAGCCAAATGCTGCGTCCAAATCCACCTACCTATACTACGCACTAAACGTATGTAGTGTTTTTGTTATGGAAAAGTATATATGTGTAGCAAAACATTATGCACGTACTGGGACATACTAACAGGAAACGGAAGTGGCCGCTGTTGCCTAGACAACATTGTGAATATTAAAGGGATAGTTCACCCAACAATGAAAATTGTGTCATCATTTACTCACGCTCAGGTTGTTTCGAACCTGTATTCATTTCTTTGTTCTGTTAAACACAACGAATGATATTTGTAAGAATGTTTGCAATTTTCAGTTCTGTGACAACATCCACTACCATAGTAGGAAAAAAATAGTGTCTCTTTTTTTGTTCTGTTGAACACATTATTTTGAAGAATTTAGGAAAACAAACAGTTTAGGGCACCGTTGACTACCATTTAATTCTTCCTACTATGGCAGTCAATGATGTCACAGAATTGAAAATGGCTAACATTCTTCCAAATATCTTACTCTGTGTTCATCAGAACAAAGTAATTTATATAGGTATGAAATGACATGAAGCTGAATAAATGATGACAGAATTTTTATTTTTGGGCGAACTATCACTTTAACTGTCTCACACCTCAAAATACTCAAGATTGATAAAAGAAAGATAGATTCAGGTCAAGTTTACAGAATCAGAGGACATAACCCGGACCGTCGTTTCTATGGCAGCAGGGATGGAGAGGACCCCAGATGATGCCTGAAGGACAGTAAAGAGCACGGTGATGAATATTGACGTTGAGCAGCTTTAGAGAGACTCGCCTGATGACGACTCATTTCTTATCATTACCAACTAAACACAAACTAATGAATCAAACACACACACACACACACACACACACACACACACACACACACACACACACACACACACACACACACACACACACACACACACACACACACACACACACACACACAATCACACACCTCCTCACACTTCATATCGCCGACTGTTTCATGCAGAAAGAGAATCTATAATGAGGTCACTCACCTGTGTAGAATGAAATTCTGGAAATATCTGTAAAAAAGAGAGACAGAGAGAGAGAGACAGAGAGAGAGAGAGGGAGAGAGGGAGACAGAGAGAGAGAGACAGAGAGAGAGAGAGAGAGAGAGAGAGAGAGAGAGAGAGGGAGAGAGAGAGAAATGAGATGTCAGTGTGTTTTGTCATGTCAGCACATTCAGTAGATCATGTGGTTTGTGGTTTTATAGGTCAGCTGTGATCTCTAGCGGTGGACACAAGGGCAGATTGAACCACAGCGCCCCCTGCCTGCAGTGCCAAACACCTCTTACATGAACCAAACAAACCTGCAGCTAAATCACACCGAAAAATCATGAGCAGCTACATGAACACATCATGATTTGAGGATTGAAAGTTTGTTTCTTTATGTAATGTAATGGCTGAGAATCATCTGAGATACTACAGAGATGAGGACATTCTGAATGGATGTGTCAGGAAGGACAGGACATGTGAAGGCAGCGCTGGGATTGTATTGAACTTAAACATGAGCGTTTGAGACACACGAACAGGAAGGAAGTGAATCATTCACAGGCGTTCGGTTACAAGGAAAAGTGTTATCAACTATCAGACTCACAAAAGAGATCAATGAACAAAGATGAATCACAGACTGATCAACTCCCTATTACCACATCTGTGTGTGTGTGTCAGGATATCACAACCAGACGAGTGATTTCTCATAAACACAGACTAATAAACTCAACGTGTTTTTCATCATTCTGATGTTTGTCATGTTTGAGGTTCTGCTTTTGTGATGAATTGATTCACACACGTCTCAAACACATCACTGTCTGATTCTCCAATCCAAAATCATCTACAGCTCTGTCACAACCTCACGACAACACACAAACGCACAAAACATAACTCATCAGCATCAAAACGGCCACAACATAAGACACAGATGTGGATGATAAATCAGAAAACAGATAATACAAACAAAAAAGCATCATTTGCAGACATTTCAGAGCAAATACATAAATGTTGTCAAAACATTCTGCACTTAATTCTTTCTAGATGAATTAAAATTCCCTTTTATCTCGTAGAAAGTAAATGAAAGTAGAATCTACCTGCAGTGACTCACAAACATTTGCACTTGAGATGAACATGGATGTTTCCAGCGTTGGGTTGTGAATGAGATGAACAGATGGAGGGAAAGAAGAGACACAGATCAGGGTCCGGGTCACGGCACCACATTCACAGATGAGCTCTCTAACATCTCTCTCTCCGCCAGCACTTATGAGCCACTTTCATGTGAAGAATTCACTCACAACAAGCTGGCCACTGTCTGATATCAGACACTAATGGATGACAGACTCATCTATAGAAAGACCCATAATTCCCTTCTCTACGTCTCCAATTATACACACGCTACAAATAATCAATATCACTGAGTGAATAATCAAATGTTAATGTGAAAGCCTCTTCATGGATGTGTGTCCAGAGATTAAGGATTAGTGTGGCTTTTAACAGACTTCTGTCACACTTCATGGCGAGGAAGAGACGGCCATCTGTAATAGATTTCATATTCACTCCATATGTCACATTGAAGATAGAGACGAAGGTCAGAGGTCGACTCAACGCTCCGGCAGCGATGAGATCAGACACCTGCTCATCACGCTGTCAGCGGTGGACTTCATATCTTCTGTCTCTGAAAAAAACTGTAAAACCAAAGCGGTCCTCACGTATAACATTCTAGTCTTTACACACATAAAGCAATTGTGTAACTTCACAATGAAAAAAATACAACACACAAGTCAGACAGACGACCCTCATGGTGTTGAATGCCGTCATCATCCACTGTTACTGCATGAAAAACTGCTTTAATATGTTGTTTACTGGTACAAGAAGATTTTTTTGATCAATTTTGGGAATCAATCTACTCAATTTATTGACTATCAGCAATATTCATTTCACACCGCCTCTACATCTGACACACTGCCCGACCAACACCAGAGTTTAAATGTCTGTGTCACATGACTAAAGGTGCGTTTACCCTTTAAGAACATCTGTGTGTGAACCTGCTGAAAGCACACGCGCACACACAGGTTGTGTTTTAAAGATGATGATTGCGTATCATGATTCCTGACAGCACAGGTGTCATTACTGAAGGACAGAATGATGAAGTGA
>NC_079896.1:13814558-13886951 GCF_024868665.1 Triplophysa rosa | reverse complement strand
ATTAGATACTAGTACTTATTCATTAGATACTAGTACTTAATCATTAGATACTAGTACTTATTCATTAGATACTAGTACCTAAAATTAGATACTAGTGCTTATTTATTAGATACTAGTACTTATTCAATAGATACTAGTACTTATTCATTAGATACTAGTAACTTTTCAGATCAAAGATATCCCGAGCTTAATAGGCACTAGTAGTTTTGTAAAGTAAGTGTATGCTCAGTATGCAAATACCATGATGAATATTAACGAAGCAATGTAATACAACAGGAAATCAGAAAGTAAAATACAAATTAAAGTTTATAAAACAAAGAACATATGGCTTATAGACATGATGATGTTGAGCCAGCATCATGATTCCAACAGATATTTCACTTTCTTCATGTGACGCGCTGCAGGCTGCAAGTCACGTTGTAAACACATACAAACAAAGCTAACTGCATAAAACCTTCACTGTACAGATCAGAATAGCCTGACTTTATAACTGTAAAAAGAAGACCCGTGTTGGCGGAGCCCAGTGTATTAAGAAGACACGTGTGTCTGTGCCGCTCGCGTTATATAAAGACGCACCCCACTTTATAAGTCTTTATTGAATGATTGATGCGCAGACCCGCATGACTTCATAACTGTATAAAGAAGACGCATGTCTGCGCAGCTCGCATTGTATAAAGAAGACGCGACTCACTTTATAACGCCCAACCCTAAAGTAACATGAAAATGTGACAGCAATGTGGTTCAGACTTTTACTATGAGAACCCCATGATGTATAAAAAGCTGAACACACACACCACAATGTATAAAAACCTGAACGTGCGCATACACACGTACACACACACACAGTAGAATATGTGTACACTTAAACTACCATGTCTCATACACGTTTTTAATAAAAGGTAATTATTGTATTAATATAAGCTTTTTAACTGATAATAAAATGTTATTTCTGAAACGAAAATATTTTTTTTTGTAATTAATTTTGAGATTAACAAAATTTGAATAGTTTTTATATCACGTTTTTATTAATAAATATACATTTCTACTTCAATTTGAGGCAGTAATAATTGCTCAATAGGCCCCTATACTATTTATTCAAACATATATTATTATAATGAAGACTTATTGAGGCAAAATACAAAAATTGAATATTCAGCTAAATCTAATGAGATACAGACATCCATGCTAAAATAAAACATAGAGACGTTATAGAAATTCTACTGGATTTAATGGTTACAATGAGAATTTTATTGATTGTGATGGAAATTATAATGGTCTCTGTGGGTCTCTATTAGAGATGGAACAATTATCGGTTTAATGGTTAACCACATTGGAAATTTCCAAAAGTTAATATTACCATGTCATTTTTAAATGATTAAACCATACCAGATTACATTTTGAAACCAGATCCATGTGGAAAGTCATTGGCCCGGTCAGAAACAAATACACCACCCTTAAGACCACCACACCGAAGGGGCCACTAAAGGACAACCTACCTCACTTGACAAGATGGTGACAGTTTGTTGTGCTCTTTGTAATATTTGGCTATCCATTGTCCCCACAGAATAGACAGACAGTAGTTGTTTACCACAATGTAACATGGATGAATGCTCCATCTTACAGTAATAATTTATTAGTCATGTTTATGACTTTTTCAGAATAGAATAGAATGAGAATAGAATAGAATGAGCTTTATTGGCCAAGTATGTTTCTACATACGAGGAATTTGTTATAGTGACAGAAGCTCCACAGTGCAACAGAAAGACAGCAACAGGACAGAACACAGATGATAAAAAAAAAATAATATACAATAATATAGAAATTACTGTATTTATTCATGTTTGATTCCTATGATTTGTTTAAATACTACTCTGAACTACAAAGCAGAACCAATTATTATATATACAGTTGTTTTCTGTGCAATTATGTTATTTTAATATGTATGTTTCAGTGTTGTCAGATGAATTTGTACACAAATACATAACCATAAGGATAAAAAAACATAGGTTGTGAGTACTCTGAATTTATTTCTGAATTTTGTTTATTTTTCCATTTTCTGAAAATGTACTACAGACAAAGTTAATGCTTCATTTTTACTTAAACATACAGTACATATATAAGAGACATTTGGCAGATTTGTCATCTCAGTAAAATGGGTCACAAAGTAAGTTGCAAACACAGTAAGAGATTAGTTTTGGCAGCTATTGTTTGACATGTGACATTGTTTTTTTTGTATCATCAAAGGGGATGCGCTGTATAAATAGTTCTTGACAATCACAGTATGTTACCTCTGCTACACACATTTGGGCTTGGACTTGATGCATGTAACTGTGATTTAGCTTTAGGCTCATTACACCTTCCTCAGACAGAACCTTGAGTCTTCCTCAGACAGAACCTTGAGTCTTCCTCAGACAGAACCTTGAGTCTTCCTCAGTGACGGAACCTTGAGTCTTCCTCAGTGACGAAACCTTGAGTCTTCCTCAGACAGAACCTTGAGTCTTTTACACATTCATGTAGGGTGCGGTCTTTTGCACTGAAAGGACACTTCATCTATAACACCATCACCACACCATCTGGTGATCCACCGATCCATGGCACCTCTGGGTTACTTATAAATCCAGATGCTGCAACGTGGAGGTCTGCTTGGAGGTCCTGCATCGCCCTCAGGTACGATTCTCTGGCAGTGTCCTCATTTTTTAGACCCCATCTGATTAAAACAACCCAAAAGATAGACATTTTATTTTAAATATTTTGGAGTACAATTCCTAGGTTTAAATCATTCCTATACTTATATTAGGCATATTAAAAGTAATTTAACTATTAAAATAGCTATAATTATCACAAATACCTGCTGTGGTGTGAGATGCAGCTTCTCAAAGGTCTCGGCACCCTCCTCCAGCAGTGCGGGCAAATCCATTTCAAGCCTGGGGCTTGCATAAAGAGTGGTCAGAGGTGCTGGCAGATCCAGTAGTACAGTCTTGGGCATGTTATGGCCTTCGATGACTGACAGGATTGCACTTTTTTTGGGCTCTGCTTCTTGCCCTTCACTTTGGAGCTGTTTACAACAGAACGTAAACTCATCAGCAGATGTGCAGTTTTATGTGCTGCAAATTGTCTTGAGTTGCAACAATGTGCCATCGCCACTGTCCGTTCCTCCAGCACCACTATCCATGGACATGTTGCTTTTGTGTTCAGAGCCTAGGAATGATTGACCTGTTAAGTGAAAAATGTAATATCTTGAATAATTGCTTTGACTTGTTAAACGTAATAGCTAATGAGCCTGTTCAAATATCTAACGATATGACAATTTAACTTGTGGGCTTTTCTGTTGTTTTGATCATTAGAAAAGGCAAATGGCCATCATCAGCTGAGTTTGCATTCAATTGTCGATTATAAGAAAGTGAATTAACACGTTATTTGTATAGAATATATGGTTGAAGGAAACATGTTAATTTGCATTTAAATTCGCATTTGTTGCAATTTCTTAACTCTATTATCCAAAACTGATCTTGCATACCCCTCAGAAAATGTGCTGTTGCGCGCCTGGTTGAATATAAACCTGTGACGAGAGCCGTGGGAGGAAGAAGCGAGGCCGGGACGCGATTGATAATGAGTGTCAGCTGGGCGTCATTCCGGCCTCGTATCTCTCACGGAGGAGCGGAAGCATAAAAGGACGAATGGCAGGAGAATACGGCGAGAGAGGACCGGGCCCGGACATGAGTTGAGTTTTGTTTAAGTTGGTTTATGTTTGTGTGGCCGGCAGTCGTCCGTGAGGGGCTGCCGGCCTGTTATTTGCTGTTTATTTATTTTGATTAAAGATTGTTAAATGTTCGCCGATTCCCGCCTCCTTCCTTCCCTACATTGAACTTTGCTACATTGGTGCCGAAACCCGGGAGGAAGGAGGGACATGCTGTCGAAGAGCCCTCGCCGCCGAGGAGTTCGGGCAGCGCGGACGAGGGCGTCCGCCAGCGGCTGCCCAAGATCGTGGTGCTGGAACGATGGGATTCGGTGGGGATGGAGAGCCCTCGGCCGTGCTCCTGGGACGAGGTGGGATGGCGGCCATGGAGGGAGCGCGGGAATGCCGGCTGCCCTCAGCCAGGAGCCATCGCCGGCCGCCAGGAGGCGGAGGAGGATCAGGCCGTCCACCGAACGTCCAGCACCACAGCATAGCACCGCGAGGAAGATCCTCTCGGCTGGCTGAGGACCGAGCGGCAGCGTGTCGGGGAACCGGACCAATTTTATTTTATTTTTTTTCTGTTTCCTCTCTCCCCTCTCTCGCCCCTGTCGTTCCTGGTGCTTCCATCTCCGTTCTCTCGTCTCGTCTGTCCATACCCCCAGGCGCTAGGGCCATTGAGACTGGCCCCCGGGGGGGAGTAAGCACAGTCTCGTGGGTGCCCCCCGGCCTGTGAGGGGCGATGGGGGTATGTGACGAGGGAGGCGTGACGAGAGCCATGGGAGGAAGAAGCGAGGCCGGGACGCGGTTGATAATGAGTGTCAGCTGGGCGTCATTCCGGCCTCGTATCTCTCACGGAGGAGCGGAAGCATAAAAGGACGAACGGCAGGAGAATACGGCGAGAGAGGACCGGGCCCGGACATGAGTTGAGTTTTGTTTAAGTTGGTTTATGTTTGTGTGGCTGGCAGTCGTCCGTGAGGGGCTGCCGGCCTGTTATTTGCTGTTTATTTATTTTGATTAAAGATTGTTAAATGTTCGCCGGTTCCTGCCTCCTTCCTTCCCTACATTGAACTTTGCTACAAAACCCAATCGATATGAAACGTCGCACACCTGGTTCAAAAACAATTAAACACAACTAACATTAAGTCTAACGTTAGTTGGCTTCAATCTAGACTAGAGTAACAGTTACTAATGTTAGCTTTCCAACATGTTAGCCCTTTACCTGATAACTTGCTCACGCTAGCTAGCATGACAACAATAACACCCAAAATAACACGTTTGATAATCGTTGTTTATTCACTTACCTGTCCTGTTTTCACAAATAAATGTTTTGTCTCCAGATACCACATATTGGTGTGGTTCACACACCCTGCAACGACGTGTTGAGATGCATGCTTTCTCTCTCCGCTGTATGGCGATAGCAATAGATTATGTACAAGATATTAATGTCCGGAAAAGTTTAGCAGACGCGTCGCAGATTGTAAGGGACAAAACACAATTGGAGGTAGCCTAATAAATAAGGCTCACAACTAATAATATGTTTTTCCCAAATATCGAGTTATTTTAGTCTCGTTTAGATGAGTTGTTAACTGCCATGTCGGACACAAATATGGCGACAAGCATGGCGGAAGTGCTGCTTCGATAACCAAGGATACGTTGCATTAGTATGTTAACTCTGATTGGATGACTGAGGGGGGTACTCATGTTTATGCAATAATGTGTTTGAATCAAGATATCTCCAAACCCATTCTTACTAGTTCCTTTTAAGGCGGAAGATATCTTCAAATGAATAGGTACTAGTAGTTATTCTGTTTTTGATATCAGTCACTAATTTCTGACTAGTACGTAGTACAATAATGACTAGTATCTTTTTAATACTACTAGTATGTATTTAGTAAATGCTAGTAATTATTATTAAATACTGGATTTGTATTCAATGTATACTAGTACCTATTTAATAGGCACTCGTAGTAATTAATCAAGTACTAGTACTTATATATTAGACACTAGTGTCTTTTACGGTTGTTACTAGTAACATTTCTTATCTTACTGGTCACAATTGTTTTTTTACCTGTCATATGTAATGACTAGTCAGAATGGCCATTGTAGAGTTCAATCGCAAATCTTACTAGTAAAATAAAATATCTTACTAGTCACTATTGAAAAAGGTACTAGTATCTTGTGAATAGCTACTAGTATAAATCTACAAGTAATAAGTACTAGTAGCTGGTAAACACGTATACGTTTCTCATAAATAAGTACTAGTATCTAATGAATAAGTACTAGTATAAATATAATACATACTAGTGTATATTTAATAGGTACTAGTATCCAATGAATAAGTGCTAGTATCTAAAAAATAAGCATTGGTATCTGTTTGGCAGGCTCTAGTATCTTGAAAATAAGTACTAGTACCTAATAAATAAGTATCAGTACCTTATGAATAAATGCTAGTACCTAATAAGTAGGTACTGGTGACTATAGGAAGACACACTAGTCAGAACTGAATAGTTGATATCTAAATGACAGATCTCCATAGAAGTCAATGGCAAAAATCTGAAATGTGTTACTAGTAACAATGGAATAATTACTAGTCACTGATGTAATAAGTACTAGTATCAAATAAATAAGGACTAGTATCTATTTAATAAGTACTAGTATCTAATGATTAAATACTAGTATCTAATGAATAAGTACTAGTATCTAATGATTAAGTACTAGTATCTATTGAATAAGTACTAGTATCTAATAAATAAGCACTAGTATCTAATTTTAGGTACTAGTATCTAATGGATAAGTACTAGTATCTAATGATTAAGTACTAGTATCTAATGAATAAGTACTAGTATCTAATAAATAAGCACTAGTATCTAATTTTTAGGTACTAGTGTCTAATGAATAAGTACTAGTATCTAATGGAATAGCTACTAGTAACTAAACAATAAGTACTAGTAGCCTAAAAATAGATACTAGTAAACGTCAAGGATTAAATGACAAAATGGCTTGCCATAAGCAGGCAGTACATACGGCTAGTTGTCCTGTCAGAGGAAGAGAAAACATCTGATCTTACAGAGTGCCACAATAACCCAGGAACTGGCAATCACAGTGGTGTCAGAGTCACTCAAAACAGGGTTATTGCTGGCTACTATTGATCCACAATAATCAACAATGTGAAAGAATGGGTAATATACTACAGAGGTGGTCAGGGTTCGTACGGTCATGAAAAACCTGGAAAGTTATGAAATTTTCAAATCGAACTTTCCAGGTCTGAAAAAGTGTTGGAAAACGAATAAACCCAAAAAGTTTTGGAAAAGTCATGGAAATTGTCCAAAGAATACCTGTAAAAAATAAAATGTTTAATTGCTAATTTTAACTAATTGGTATATCAGGCGATCTTGCGAACAGGCAAAGCAGAGGGAGTGCTCGCTGTGAGAGGGCCCTTGCTGCAGCCAGCAACGTAACGTAAACGTAAATGTCTCTGATAAATTGTGGATGTAAATTTAGAAAATTCCAGGAAAATGCCGAATTAATAATGCGTGGCTTCATTCAGATAAGTATAATGTAAGGTTTGAAAGAGATCATCATCCAGGACGTGCAAAATGTCGACTCTGCAAATTTTTTTGACATTTCGAACATGGGAGAGGCAGCCCATGGAAGTAGCCACGCTAAAGGCGCGAAGCACCAGTTTTCTGTTGTGCACGAAGAAACTTTGAACCCCATCACCGGGTTTTTAAATCCGAGGAACGCCGTGACACCCACAGCCAGCTGCGGTGCTTCACTTAAGTCAAACAAGGGACCATTTCGGATGCTGTGTCAAGAAACGAAGCCCTAACTGCAAAGGTATTGTGGGCACTAAAGGTGGCTAATTCTCACTATTACAAGTCGTGTGAAGATATAAGTTTTTCCTGGTATGTTTCCCGACAGCAAGATAGCTGCCAGATTTGCATGCGGCGAACGTAAATGTTTGTATATTTGCACGTTTGGACTGGCTCCTTATTTAAAAAAACTAACTTTGTCAAACATATCGAAGCAAAGAGCGTATGTGATGTTATTCGACGAAAGCCTGAATCATTACTTACAGACGAAACAGTTAGACATGCACGTCAGGCTGTGGGACGGAAGTGAGGTGAAGACTAACTACATTGGCTCAGAGTTTATGGGTCATGAATTTTGCCTCGAAAGTAATGGAGAAGTCATGGAAAAGTCATGGAAATGTATTGGTAAAATGTGTACGAACCCTGGGTGGTACTTTAATTTTAATTTATACTTTTTCCTATTTTTTTTAAAGTATCTTTACTTAAGAACTTTTGCTACCTCAGGTTGTTAGGTACCTTCTTGATTTAGAAGTTACTTTTAGTTTATTGTTCTGGCCAACCTAGACATTTTTGTGTTGCTTTTAGGTGAGATCTTGTCACTGCTGCCAGCTGAATGACCCCATCAAACTGTTGTGCCAGTCTTGCATTCCATTAAGGTACTGCTTACAATATTTGTGCATACTCATGAGACTAACAAGCTAGTCGCAAGCTTGTGTACAGTTTTACGAGCATTTGACCTATTGCAAATTTATCCCATGCAGGTAAAAGAAGCTTGGGAGGTGCTTGGTTTAGATTGATTGGACCACTACCAGAAACAGAACGCAGCAACAAGTATGTCCGTACCATGACTGACCTGTACAGCAAGTGGGTGATTTCAGAACCCATGCAGTCTAAGACAGCAGCTGAAGCTGAGACAATGCATTATTTTAAACATGGCAGCTTTCACAAGGATGTAACCATTCTGCCTTTAATTTCAGATGGGAAATGCTTGCCTCAACATTGTAGAAGAAGCTGCACGACAACATTTACTGTGTACTATTGTGGCCCGGTTTCACAGACAAGGCTTAGCTTACGCCAGGACTAGGCCTTAGTTAATTATCTTCATGCTGATGGTAAGAATGTTTCATTTGTCAGAGCTGTTAGATAATAAAAGCAAACTCTTACAGTGTTATTTGTGTTTTGCAGTATGCACCTGCACATCGTGTCCATTAACATTAACAGAGGTAAGCTGGATTTTCACACAAGAAAACATATGCCATCAAACTACTGTGTGTGCGTTCGTGCATGTGTGTGTTTTAGGAGGAGGTTCCATTGATTTGCCAGTGGTGGTGTGTTCAACAAGTGTATGATAGACTATCCAGTCAAGATAATAATATTACATCTGTTGGTAAAGTGAGAACATTAGTGACTGTTTAAACTGCCATTTGCAGGTTCATTCGCGCACACACAGCCAATCTAACGTTGTTTTTAAACGCATCATTTGTTTTTGAGTAGATGAATACATTAGTGAGTGAGTGTGAGTGTGCGTGTGTGTGTGTGTGTGTGTGTGTGCGTGTGTGTGTGTGTGTCACGGTCCCACCGTCTTGTTTATGAAATTCTAGCCGTGTGGCGGGATCGGGGCAGAGCCCTTAGGTTTTATGTGAGAAGACCATGAGTTGTTTGTTTTTACTTCTCATGTGTTTTCTCGTGTCCTGTCATTGGCCCCGCCCCTCTCATCTCATGTATTGCTCTCCTCCCGTGTCTAATGTTCCCCACCTGCCTTTGTTAATTATCCTTCGTTTGTGTTCCCTATTTAATGCCCTCTTGTTTCATTGTCTGGTTGCTCGTTCATTGTGCGTGGTGTCCTTGCTATGTACTCCATGTTCGCTGTGTTCCTGTGTGCTGTGTAAATACCAGTCCTATAAGTGTTTAGTCTAGTCCAGTCATTTAGTGTCTAGTGTTATGTTAGTTTAGTCCAGTCCAGTTTATTGTTCCTGTCTGTTCGTGTATTATTTATCTGTTAGTGTTTAATCCCCTTGTGGATCTTTGTTTTGTGTTTTGTTTATTTAATAAAAGTTTTTTGTTAACCCCTTGATCTCCGCCTGCCTGCAATTGGGTTCTCTTTCCACATCAGCCGTGTGCGCGTGCGTGTGTGTGTGCGTGCGTGTGCGTGCGTGTGTGTGTGCGTGCCTGTGCGTGTGTGTGCGTGCGTGCGCGTGCGTGTGTGTGTGACTTGGGGATGGAAGGAAGGAGGTAGTGAGTGAGTGTGTGACTTGGGGATGGAAGGAAGGAGGTAGTGAGTGAGTGTGTGACTTGGGGATGGAAGGAAGGAGGTAGTGAGTGAGTGTGTGACTTGGGGATGGAAGGAAGGAGGTAGTGAGTGAGTGTGTGACTTGGGGATGGAAGGAAGGAGGTAATGTATAAATTTATACATTTATACAAATGTATAAATAAATAAATTGAATGAATTCAGAAAATTCTGTGTGTTTCTTAAATACAGACAAAGTATGCTAAAATATGTAGAGCATAACATATAAATAAAACACACACTTTACTAAATGGTGTCTTAAAATTCAACTTAATAGTTGTATTTAATTTTTCAATTATTTAATTGGGGTAACAATTTGTGCCACATATTAACCTTTACATATTTTGCCAATGGTATTAAAAATAAATAGAAAATAATAGAAAAAACTATTTTCCACTCTAAACAGGATTTTTAGTGTATCCTTTCTTAGTGAAATGGGATTTCGAATGAAAAATAGTGGGCGTGGGTTTCGTCTTTCGCTGCGATTTGATTGGATGTATAAAAACAGCCATTGCATTTTGAAATGGAACTGGCAGCAGACTGATGATTATGGCTAGATACAGCTACCTCCACTGGGCATCAGAAAATACATCAGAAAATAATTTTTAATAATTTATTGGTGCTTGGTGTTTTTTGTTACTTTGATGTCCGTGTTTTTGTTCTCTTTGTACTACTGTTTGCCTTTATTGTAAAGCACCATGAGCCCTGGAAAGGCGCTATATAAATAAAACATATTATTATTATTATATCTAATAACACAGGCAGAGACCACAGTTTTTTCAATGTTTTTGTTAGGATGTACCAGCGGTTGAGGGTAAAAACAGTGACATGGAATCAAAGTTCACAGTTAAGAGGTGTTTAACTGGGTGCAAAGGTGAGCTTCAAATAGTGCAGGCAAATAGGGTTGAAAAATATCAAGACAAAAAAATATTTACAAGAAGATTTTAAATTAACAACAACATGCCCAAAATCACATGTCAAACAACTATCACCTCCTCCTCCAAAATGGCTGCCAGGAGCCATTTTATACACTTGGCTCCTCCCACTTCAGAACATACCAATTTATGGTGGTGGGGATGCAAGAATACACTATCATAGTCAAAATGACTAATAATAATATGATAATGGCTATGCAATTACAATGACATGTATGAAGTAGCATTAAACAAAGCAGATTTTTTAGCAAACAGAACTACATGACAAGACACATGAAAAGACATCCTTTCCCTGGCATTCCCCCAATGTAATGGTGGAATAGAGTGCCCTTCCTATTGGCCTTAAAATGGCTGCCCCTTCCAGTATCAGAATCAGAATCAGAAGAGCTTTATTGCCAAGTGTGCTTGCACACACAAGGAATTTTCTTTGGTGTTGGAAGCTTCTAGTACAGACATTCAACACAATGACAATACAATATAATACGATTTACAGTCTAAAAGATTCTAAATTGTGCATATATAAAATAAAGACTATTTTACAGAAAATGGGGGATAATAACATATAAGACACATTGTACAGGGTAGTATATAGTAGAATATACATATTAACAGATTGTATGTACACTTGTGCAAATGGATAATTTAGTAAGTAGAGGTAGTGTTATATACATGTATACATAAAATGTAGATATAATAAGGCACTATAGTGCACACTATAGTATGTTTGTGGGTTTGGCAAGTTGAGAGAGGATCCAGAGAGTAAGTATTGCATGTTTGATATATTTCCATCTGCTATGGAATTAAATTAACTGTTGGCTACATACATTTAGACGAATATCTGAAAACAAGCAACACGAATACAACAACCAACTAACAGAAACCAACAATGGGGCAAACAAAGATGGCTAAACATAGTCCTTAGTCACAGTTACTCTGTGTCAGTTTTGATGTTATTAAGTTACCCCAAGATCACTGGACAACACGTGTCGATTTAACTGACTGTCATCACTTATGGGCCTGAGATCTCTCTTTGACTCCTGCAGAACCTTGGGAATATCCTTCTCTTGAGACCTTATGTAAACAAAGTCATGCCCATGACCCCGGAGGTGGAACTCCCACACGTATAAAAGCAGGTTTTACTTCCGGCTCGTTCTCTTACCTTGAACGGTCATCCTTCGGTCTCACAGATCCACAGTTACATCCGTAACTCACAATCTGTTTCGACCTCACTCCGACCGTCACTAACGGTGTAAATAGGATGACTCATGTCAACAGTGTCGCAAGGAACCACAGAATCCATACTATTCGCTCCTCGCTGGGCAACAGACATTAAAACAGCATTGCTCACGGATGTCGCACTAGTCACATTAACTCTGTAAAATTTTGAGAACATACATGGCGAAGACCACGATGCTCAAAAAACATGCTGCACAAAAATCTTCTACTTGAACTCCCTTAAAGCCCATGAAGTAGCTACAGTTCTGGTTGAGTGGGCCCGTACCCCTACAGGAACTGGCATCCCTCTTACTGTATAAGCATGGGAGATAACATCAACCAACCAGTGTGACAAACGTTGCTTTGAAAGTGGCAACCTTAGCCTGGCCTTTCCATAGCAAACAAAAAGCTGAGAATGAGATTTTCTCAAAGGTTGAGTAACAATTACATAAGTGCGTAATGCCCTTGCTGAACATAGGGTGAGCAAGCCTTCCTGTTCTGTCTGTGAAGGAGATTGAAACTGAACCATCTCCAGTATTCGATTCTTAAACTGAGGATTAATTACTTTTGCCAAAAAGGCAGGATTTGGCCAAAGTGACACCCCTGTGCCATCTGGTTTCCAATGCAGACAGTCGTCACTAACACTAACAGAGCACATAAGTCTCATACCCTCTTAGCAGAGCAAATGGCCAAGAGTAAAGCTGTCTTAAGAGACTAAGCTTTAAGATCTGCTTTAGCCATGGGTTCATAAGGGGGCTTAGTGAGAGAGTCTAATACGAGAGGCAAGTCCCAACTTGGTGCCCGATGAGTGCGATTTGGACAGATACGACAAACCCCTTTCAAAAACTGGCATACTAAGGGATGTCGGCCCTATGGCTGGCCATCAACCCCCCCATGAAATTCAGAGATAGATGAGGCATAGACCTTGATCGTGCTAGCTGCTTTGCCTTGGTCCAGTTGGAATCCCAAGAATCGTAGAACAAGAGGCACAGAATAGGTTATTGGATCAACATTCCAATGCCCTTAACATGCCCAAACACCATTCTGAAAAGATTTTCCATTTAATAGCGTAATTAGCACAAGTAGATTGGGTTTAAGCATTGTTTAGAGTCTCCCGCACAGTATCATCTAGCTGCTGAGGGATTTGAATGCTTTGTGACAGAAGATCCGCCCCTGATGGCAACTGCCACGGATGTCCCCGAATCAGCAGAATCATGGAATCATGGTCTCCCTGGCCAACGTTGAGCAACTAGCAAAATCATGTAGCGACCTTCCCTGATCACCCGAAGGATGACCTAAGGGAATTACTATCGCTATCATCCCTAATAGCTTCTGAACCCTGTGGGCCGTCACAATCTTCCCTGTGTGGAAGTTATTTATTGCTTTCTCCAGGTTGTCTATTCTCCGTGGTGTAAGGCATACCTGCATTGTCATGAAATTGAAATGCAGACCCAGAAAATTCACCTGTTGTTTGGGCCGGAGACTGCTCTTCTTCCAATTCACAGTGAACCCCAGAAACTGAATATGGGCTAGAACTTCTTCTGTGTTGCAAATCACCTGCTCTCGGGAAGGAGCAATAAATTAGCCAATCGTCCAGATATGGCAGGATTCTGATCCACCGTAACTGAAGGGGAGCTAGGGCGGCTGAAACCACCCGAGTGAAGATTCTTGTTGCTAACGACAGGCTGAATGGTAGAACCCTGAACTGAAAGGCTTGGAATTGAAAAGCAAAGCAGAGCTGTGTTATGAGCAGATTGAAAAACGAAAATAGGCATCTTTTAAATCCAGATATGTGAACCATTCTCCTGGACTTATGGACTGCATTACAATTCTCATATGGATCATTTTGAATGGAAGGACTTTAAAGTATTGGTTGAGACCCCTGAGGTCTAGGACGGCACGATGACCGCCGTATTTTTTTGGCACTATGAAATAAGTTGAATAAAATCCAGTCTGCTGTGCGTCGAAGGGGACCTTTGAAATGGCTCCTTTTTGTAAAAGTTTTCTATATCTTCTACTAGTATGGCCTTCAATAGTACGTCCTTGACAACAGTCATTCGGACTTTTGAAAAGGGTGGGGGCCGCCGTCGAAATTACAGTCTGTACCCGTGAGCTATGGTGGATAAAACCCAAGGGTCTGAGACTCAGAGGCTGACGAAGTACACAACTTCCTTACTTGAGTGAAAGTACAGATACTACTGGTCAAATATTACTCCACTACAAGTAAAAGTTGTAAAGACAGATTCTTACTTGAGTGAAAGTACAGANTTACTTGAGTGAAAGTACAGATACTACTGGTCAAATATTACTCCACTACAAGTAAAAGTTGTAAAGACAGATTCTTACTTGAGTGAAAGTACAGAAGTACGTGCTTTTAAAAGTACTCAAGTATTAAAAGTAAATCTCCTTTATGTCAGTGGTGCACTGTTTTATTGTCGTATAACTTTTCCTTCTGAAGCAAACTACTGAATACATTGAGTAGCTCACAGTATCAGTGGTATTAAGAGCTTTATATGTTTAGTTTATATATAATCCTGTATGATCATTTAGCCTAATTATCCTCATTATCCCCCCTAGGCCTATATGTATTTATGAGCATTGTTTTTTTTTGCAGCACCATTAAGTAGTAAGGTTCTTGTATATAGTAAATTGTAGAAGCCATGTGTTTGTTGGATTTATTACCATTTGTATTACCATAGTTTAACTACAAACATAAACTATAGCTACTATAATGAAACTATGGTAAAATGTTTAGTTACTGTGGTTTTACTAAAAATAGCTTAATTGAAGTATGGTTACCATATAGAGAAAATGGTAAATATGTGGATACTGTGGTTTTACTGCAAATACCATCGCTGCTGAAAAAACTGCTGAAAAAATAATAATTTGTGAATTAGATTTTCTATTAAATTCGTCTTTGTAGTGTGTTCTGGGTTTTATTCCAATAGGATTTACCATCCCACCAATAGAATCCATCACATACAAGTAGACAACAAGTATCCATACAATACAATTACCATTATAACCATTAAATTAATTACATTTTCTGTTGTATTTCTATTGTTTTTATTTCAGCAGGAATACTTCAACTATAGTTACTACAGTAAAAACATCATTCATTTTCTAAACAGCTTTAAATGATATAGCAGCAGATCAGAAGTTAACATGCACGCACGCACCCTTCCTTAACTCTGGCTATGCGATCTCATGAAATTTTGAATGAAAACTTTCCATTTTCAATTTTGTCTGTCATGTAGCTTAAGGTGTTTGTGATGTTAATTTACTGTTTAGCCGTTATGCCGATCATGTTTATGAAAATGTTTTCTATGATCTTTGACTGATCGTAGCGCTCGTTCTAAGCAATGCATAACACAAAGTTGAACCCACAGATGATTACACCACACTTTAACGTGCCTTGTTCATATTTTATTGTTCTGTTTGCCTTTTTAGAGGGCTTTCAGCTGTGTAGTAGCGCCAACGTTTACATTAGTTTAGCGGGGAAGATCCCAGGGTTGCCAGATTTGCATAAAATCAGCCAAATGGCCATTCAAAACTGGACGGAAAACCGTGAGCTTAGAAAAACTGAAATATTTGGCAATAGTGAAAGGTCCTGGCAGATCGCAAGCCAGAAAAATTGCGCACACGGGAAAACCCGCTACATAGAAACGACTTTCTACTTTTGGACCTTTTTATAAATGTAGTGGAGTAAAAAGTATGATATTTGTCTTTCAAATGTATTGAAGTTAAAGTCACAAGTACTCAGAAAAAATAATACTCAAGTAAAGTACAGATACTCAAAAAGTCTACTTAAGTACATTTGACGAGCGAGGCGGGACGAGAGCCGTGAGAGAACGAAGCGAGGCAGGTGGCGCGAATGATAATGAGTGTCGGCTGTGCGTAACACTGGTCTCGCATCTCTCACGGAGGAGCTCCGGAAGCATAAGAGGAGGAGCGACAGGAAGGTACGATAAGAGAGGACCAGGCCTTGATTTTATGTTATGGTTTTAGTTATGTTTGTGTAGCCGGCAGTCGACCGTGTGGTGGCTGCTGGCCCTTTACTTTGGTTTATGCTTTGTTTGTTTATTTTATTAAAGGTTTTGGCAAACTCCTTCCTGGGACAATGAGGGTAAGCAGAAGCACGGACGGGACCTAAGATAGTCCATTCAGCTATCGCTTGCTCTACTGGTGGCATGTCCCCCAATCCAGTTTCTGAAGGGTAACGGGCATTGGCCAACCGTCTACAGCCTGCATAAAATTGAGGCTTTTGATACGGTTTCTTCCAAGCTGTTCTCAACATAGAAGTGTAGTCGTCTGCCACTGGAATGCAAGGTACAGAAGTATTCTGAGATATGCCTTCTCATACACCCCCAACAGGAGCTGGATCAGGCAATGGAGAATGCCGGCCAACTATCTTGGCTATACTAAAAACCCTAGTCATATGGGTATTTGAAGAAAACTCCTCTTTCATTGTTGGATCATCCTCAACTACTGCAGACTCTGAACGATTTCCCTCATCTTGGCTCCCTTCTCCTGACTGCTGTGTATCATCAAAGAGAGAGTGGGGAGCCAAAAGTGATAACACATTAGGATCCTTTGCAACTTCCCCAGGATGGGACTGTTGCCCACCAACTGGAACGTCTTCCTTACTGGAAGGTAGAGATGAGGAGGAGGACCGATTAGCTTCAAACTGATCCATTCTCCGTGATAACTCTGAATAGCTGTTAGGATCTGCATATGAGTGTTTGTGTTACCACCTTCTATTGCTGGAGCTGACGTTGGACGTTTAGTGTGGAGTCACGATGATCACATGAATGCTGCGTGGGCTTATGACCATGCCTATCCGATGAATGTTCCATTTCCCAACCACTCTCACTCTCAGAGCTGCATGCCCTATTAGCACGGCAAATTTGTTCATCTCTAGGTAGGTCACAAACTGCAGAGCAGGGATTATCCACATCTTCTTTGAAATGAGCAACCCCCAAGCATGAAGGACATTCTCTCTATGCCCATCACGAGGGTCCAATGCCGAGTGACAAAACCTGCATCACTGAGAAGCCAAACTACTGGCTAAGCAGGTAATCCACACACAATACACTGGCTGTAAACAGCAGTGAAATATATCAAACACACACGAATCCAAAGACCCGCACCAGTACGCAAACGTACTTAGCAGGCCTTTATGAAATCCCAACAACTGCAAACAGTGATATAGGATATGAGAAAATATACAATAGGCTACACACCAAAATTTTGTAATGAAGTATAATCAATACTCACTAATGAATACTCTGAAAAACAAATCAGAATAACCCCAATTGAGCTGCTAGTATATTAGAACTAGCCTGAATGAACATTAATGCAGTGATAGTATATTCTACCAAATTGCAATTCTTCAGCAGAAAAACACCACAATTCACAGTGACACAAGGCACCTGCACCATCTGGTGAAGAATTGAATGGTGAAATATTAGATCGTTCTTACCCGTACCAGGTCTCTTAAGGCGAGAAAGGTAAAAAGGACGAGCAGGAAGTAAAACCCGCTTTTATACGTGGGGGAGTTCCGCCTCCAGGGTCATGGGCATGACTTTGTTTACATAAGGTCTCTAGAGAAGACGGAACGAAGGTTATCATTCTATTTAGACCATCAGTGAAGGTCAGAGTGAGGTTGAAACGGATCCAGTGTGCACACCACAACATCCACCGAGTTGTCCTCCACTACCTGGAGATTCTCACCTGAAGCGTGAGATGATGCGTTTGTAGGAAGATTAAAGACCAAAAAAGTCCGCTACCTGCAGTGGTATAATAATGATTTTCACTAAAAAGCGCACACGTGCATAAAAAACGCCTTGTTTTATAACAAAACTTAGCTGCAGTGCTAAAGCTATGAACAGAGGAAAGCGCATCAGCCGCAAAAAAGTCCCGTCCTATAGTAAAGTGTCAAATGTTGATAAGGATTCTCTGTGAGAGGGTATGTACAGTAAGTATTTTCCTACCAAAATTAACATGAAAAGGCAAATAACCTCCGTTTCAGTATATTGTTATTTTATTGTTCTTAGTCAAGTTTTATAAATAAATGTACTTATGCAAAAAGCTAGTGTCATTGTTAAAGTACTTTATAGACAAATTGTCTATAAATGGCATGCACAAAAAAGTGTTTATAATGTCAAAAATATGGCCGCTGAGTGTCGTGACTTCTTTGGTCCCATCTAATTGACATGCACTGCAAAAAGGAGAAAGGTTTAACAAGATCAGTTCATACAAAAGCTATAACACATCTTGATTGTAACTGTTTGCAAAAAAAACCTTTTGTATTTTACTTTTTAAAACAAACGAAAGACACTTTTTAAAGCAGCTATATAACTTAAACAGGCCTAGTTTAAAAAATACATGCTTAAGATAACCTTCTCATTCATTATTTTTTACAGTGGTTGGATTATGAAAAACATTGAACTCAATATGGGAGCCTCAAGATCTTTAAACAAAATAACAAACATACATGTATGTAAACAAATGCTATTTTAGGCTCTTTATGTCAGTACAGATTTTTGGATTCATGTATTATTTACCGAAGATTTCTTTATTCTCCTTTTCTGTCAGACCTTTTAGCAATGTTTTTTTCTCTGTCCTTAATTTTGACTATTATGTGTCAAATAGCTTTACAACAGAATCTTGGAAATTTGAGCTGAATTAACTACATTAAGGGTACAGTAGATATCAGGTTTAATTCTTGGTTAGACCTTTGAAAGTATTTTTTTTTAGATATCTGTTTTTCCCATTCAAGTAGATAGCATATGACCAAAGTCCATTTTCTGGAAAGTCATGTCACTCAGAGGCCATATTCATAATGCCTCCAGGTAGCTGTTTCAGTAATACAAGATCAAACTACTTGAAAAAGGGAAGACCAAATTGATCTATTGAGAAATTGTAAATATTTCATGAGTTTGAGAACAAAAAAAAAAACACTTGGCCCCTACCCCAACCATTAACTTATCTATCATAGGGACAAAAGAAGATCATGCTAAAACTTGTGAATAAGATTATTTGCATTCATTCGAGTTAGTTACCTTGTAAAATTGAAGAAAGGAGAGGAGATTGTGCTGGAAAAGTATCTCTAGTGATCATGCTCACACTAAGACATTTTTATTCTCAAATTGCACTAAAAATAATAGTTGCTCCATCTACTGCACAGGTGGAACGGCTGGTAAGTATTCCAGGACAGGAATGTTGGACTTCATGTGGCACTGAGCAGCCCGATTGACATCTGACTTGAAGCAGTACATGTTGGTTAACAATTGAGACGGTTTTATTGAGTGTTGCATTTTCCCCAGTTCACTTTTCACCATTGCAAATTGAGTACACAAAAAAATACCCAGATAATATGATTCCACCATTTTTTTAAATATTTGTCAAATGCACATTATCGGTCCCATGAGACCTCAGGTGCTGGCGATTTAAAAATACTGTGAACCAGGGCTCTCTTTTAAACTGTAAGAAAATAGGTACCAAAAATGTATTCTTTGTGTTCAAAATGTAGCTCATTTAGCACTTGTTTCAATTATTTTTGTGGCTGTTGTTACATCACAAGTAAACAAACATGCAGTTCACTGGCAACGGAAAGGTTTATCTGCATATTGCAGCAAAAAACAAATACAATACTTTTCTCTAGATTATTTATGGTGTAAGGTTTTTGCACTACTTACATTTAACCCTTTCTTTGCATCGTAACCACTAAAGTTCTGCAAACAGGATACACAAATAACTACACTGTAAAACTTTGCTGTAGTTTTGCCAGTAACTTACTGTAACTGTTTTAAACATAAACTTACCTAGTTCTTAAATTTTCTTTCATAAAACAAGACAAAACATCTTGGGTCACTTTTCTTGTTATGTAAATGTATCCTAATTTAAGATTTAAATATTTTACTAGAAAACAAGACAAAATGCTTAGGAAGAATGTCATTTTTACCATTATGTCTCTTCTTGCTCATTTTGAATATCGAAAGTCAAAGTGTTTTAATTTTGGTTAAAGTAAAGTTTAACTCAAATTGAAAACAGTACTAATAGCAAAGTACTCGACCAAACCTGCTGCAAAACTACAGCAAAGTTTTACAGTGTAGATCCATTCATGCAAAAGATATAGGTTGGTTTCAACCCTTTGCAAATAAAACAATTGTGTTTTACTGTTTTATACAAACTGATATATCAAAGATACATTTAAACAATACATGCCCTTCATATTCATCGTTCCCTTTTTGCAAAATCCATTATTTCACGGCGTAACCAACAATGTGTGGTCGGATCATGAAAAACAGAGGGGGCTCAATATGGCGTAACTGTAGATCAGAGAAGCCAGCTGCCTCCAGGTGCTTCCAAGTGGCACGAGTTGTCTCACAGCCATCGCCAAAATAGTACCTAACAAACACATTTAAATGTGAGTATACTGTATAGCCCGTTTATTTCAGAACACAAATTCTGCACAAGTTTTCTACTGGAGATTTGCGTTCTCCCATGTCAGGCCTTTGTTTACGTGGCAATATGTTTTCTTACCAGTATTGCTCTCTATCCTCAAGTTTGAGTAGGTGAAAACCACCAAAAATAGATTTAGCCGTGTCCCGGGAGTATATTTTGCCATGTTTTAAAATATATACCTTGCATCTAATAACCATTGTTGTAAAGTCTAACATCAGGGTATAAATATGCAAAAAACTTCACACTGTATATTTCTGATATCCACGTGATAGAAAACACCCCAATTTTATCTATTGAGTAAAATGTAAGCGGGATCCTATGAGAAGACCAATTGTGTATTTGTCTGTTTACTGCGTGTTTTATATTACCAAAATGGCTGTAGAACATGTTGAAAAAAATAAATCCAGCTTGATGGGTCAGACACCACATGCTCAAGAAAGAAAAAGGCTCCACCCTGAAGAAAAAAAGAGTAACGTTCTATAAAACACGTATTGTCCATTTGTTACTCAAAAGTGAGAGTATGGGTTTTCGGTATTTAAAACACTCTGATTTGAAGACAGTACTCTGTATAATGACATCATGACATAGCATATGTTTCTAATGACATTACATTAAGCAAATCAAAGATGAATAGACATGAACTTGCAATTATGCTGTGCAACCTTACGTTACGTGTAGCTGAGAACGTACTGCTTGCTTATGTAATGCTAACTTTTGGACTGATCGTCAGAAAATTAATTATCAGTGATTGTGTTCAATAATATGCGCAAGAACCACCGTTTTTCAATATTTTAATGTTATTCACAGATCACTGGACTGAACACATGTTGATTTAACTGTCATCACTTACGGGCCTGAGAACTCTCTTTGACTCCTGCAGAACCTTGGGAATATCATTGACCGAGCACAGAACCAGTGTGCACACCACAGCATCCACCGAGTTGTCCTCCACTACCTGGAGATTCTCACCTGAAGCGACTACGAAGCTGTCATAAACGAGGTGGTCGTTCTTCGCCATACTTTTCTCCAGATAGTTTCGAAAATAGGGGTTTGGGTCGACGCATGTAATTTTGCAGCCATTCGGGTAGTACTCAAAGTTCGCCCCGGATCCACAGCCGACCTCCAAGACCCGCAGAGGGCCGTTTTGGGGGTAAAATTTAGACAAGTTTCGAAATAATTCCCTTTTCTTGTCGTTCATTTTGTCATTGTACGAAGGAACACATCTTGATATTATTAAAGGAAAGAGGCGTTTGTAAAAAGATAAAAGTCCAAGCAACTCCGCTATCTTAAGTGGTAAGGTAATGATTTTCACTCCAAAAGCGCACGCGTGCATTAAAAACGCCATTTTTTGACAACAACTCCACAGCACTGACAGATTCGTTTGATAAACAAAAGGGGAGTTGCTACGAATACCATGTGACCCAGTCAACGTCTGCGTCTAGAACGTAATATTCGGACAATGGCACAATGCAGTAGTGTGCCAACAGATGGCGTCCGTGTATAAAGAATCAGAGCAGGGCGCCATTTCTCCGTAGTTTATTCGACGATTCTGTGGCGGCTTAAAGCGAATTAATCTGCCTGTCCGCCCGTTTTAACAAAAGCACTTATTCCTAAAATTCTCCATGGTCACGTATAGGTTTACTTGATGAGATTAGGTGAACAGTAATATCTTTAAGCCCTGAGCTTCTGTGTTACTTGCAACACTGTCTAGAAACAAAAATATTTCCACCTCTGACAAAAGAACAAAAATGTTCTCTGCTAGTTTCCATTATATCTGCAGACAGTATCAAGTTAAAAATCTGCTATGCCCCATTTGGATCACAAACAAAGTTAGACTTCAGCACCAAGGACAGTGCTCAAACACGGCCACGGCTGGTGGCGCATTGCACAGCAAAGCTTCATCCACTCGGGGCTCATCAGTGAGGACTAGAAAAGATGCTCAGGTGGCCCAGAAGGGGGAGTTGGCAATAAGTTAAAAGTCTAAAGCCGATTTTTTCTTGCACCGTCTAACTGGATTAGTGGAATTGCCTGAAAACCTTGAACACTTAAAACCAGCTTCCTCAACACTGCTCAACCAACCACATTGGTTTAACAACCCCACAAGCTTATTCCATCGCTGATCACTGTTCTCAAAACAACAAGTATTACTACCTGGGTTTATTTGACCACCATTCAGTATTTCATGGTATAAATGTTTTCAGTATTACGGATAACGCTGTGTTTGACATCAGAATTAAAACAAGGTTTTCAAGAAAGTACGGACTGCTTAAAACATTTCAAATGATACAAAACCCCAAACAAGGTTTTGTATTTTCTATGTTGTATCAATTTCAGTTAATTCCAGAATTTTATAAGAAATATTGCCATTCTCTCTCTGATCCTTCAGACCTTCCACAGTGTTGACACTATATATTATGAAAAAAAAGTTTTATTTTATGAATATTGCTTTCCAATTCTTGTTCTTCCTGGTTTTCTTTTATTATTCATTAAACGTCCGAATGTAACTGTTGAAATGCAATTTTACAGACATTCAAAATCAGGGACACAACTGTGCAGACAAATGAATTTAAATAGATGATGTTTTGTGTGGTAAACTGAGCTAACATTGTGATTGATAGTCCCTTTTAGCGCTGTTTCGCTTACGTTGCAGCGTTCCTTCGGTCAGTACGGGAAGTCGGAAGTAGGGTACTTGCAGACGCTCCCTAACAATTTGCTGAGAGTCATCAATTATGCAGGCTAGCCGTACGCACTGGGAAGGAAGATAGCGGCAACAATATGGCGACATCCGCAGTTTCTCATGGGTCTTTTAAACATTCGTAGGCACGCAATATCTACATGGATCGCTCTTAATGCGGAAAAAGTAAGTCGACTTTCTCTTGTCTACAGCGCAAGTGTTGTATTTTAGTCAGGTGTTTATAGCCCATTCGGAGCGTGCCTCATACCTGGACTCATCTGCCGCAGAGCGGTCTCTCTCGCTCAGCATCTTTTCTGCTCGCAGATGTGGCTTGTCTTGCTGCAGAAAACGCAGGAAAATATCAATTTACACGCCTGACTCTACTAACAGTTATAGTACTGGTCAAGTGGATTGTATGCGAAGAAACTAAAAGTCAGTCATAGGTAAATGAGGGTGTTGGCCTGGCCATGAAAACATAACATTGGTGTCTGTATCGAAATTTAGAATATACGCATAGGATGGGACAGGCAAGGCAGACCGCCGCAAACTTTATTGCATGTGTTTATTTCGCTAGCGAAGACCCAGACCGCCGCATGACGCTATTTTAAGCATTCTAATGTAATTTGTGACAGTGTTTTGTAACACAACATGTCAAAATCACTAATGTGGCAGTTTTAAGTCCCCCTGCGCCTGCATTCCCCCTCCCTTCGAGTCACTCTCGCCATACTTATTTGGGCTAGTCTCCTTAGAATCTGCACGTTTCCGATTTTGTCGTTAAAACGGCAACTACCGTTCTCATTTTATCCTCACTCCGACATGAAGCGAAGCGAAATGATGTGCCTCGCGCGGTGTTGCGGCTTAAATCAGAGGGAGGACAGTCAGACTGTACGGGTGTGGTGCTCAAACGGACAAGAGTTCCAAATGTTCTTGAAGTGTTCAAATAAAATGAAAATAAAACATCCCGGAACAGAAACTCGAGACATGATAAGACATTACAGGCACGGCTGTCTGAGACGTCAGTGGTGTTGAGATTTAGTTATCACTTATATTTCACAGATTGATTCGCTGGCTCGTGCCTTCACACGAGCTTCACTGCAGTATTTCAGTCGAGAGAGTGGGGCCCACGCGTGAACATACAGTTGTCATAATTACTGCAAACAAACTTGGACATACCGATCTGGTAATCCCACAATATTTAGTACAATTAGATGCACAACGCTTGTAATTAATCGAGATGGGCAAAATATGCGAAAGGTGAAGAATATAGGGTATCAAACGAAACGCAAACCAGAAGTCTGACTTGTATAATCTCAAAAGATTTGTAAATCGTGTGACATGTCCCAAGAAGTAAAGGTGTTCAATGACCAAACATATATCAGAAACGCCAAATGTAGATGAGAAATGTAATCGGACAAACTCACAGTTGGAGTTCTCCTGCTCTCATTTTATGTGGTTTGGTTTAAAGTTATAATCCAATTTTATGGCCTTTATTCTCCACACGGGACGGGTTTATGGTCAGGTTCTTCCTCGTGACAGTCGCGCTCCCCCTCCCCTTAATGTACAGTACCAGACACCGATCATTCACTTTCTGTATCATTTAGTTATAGTCAGAGTCACGTACCAAAAAAAACGTTTTAGTCGGGATGTTTGATGGCTTAAGGGCGCATCTGTAGATGGATTTTTTCAACACCTAGAGGACAAGCGTGAGCTCGCGCAAAGCAGTGCTGAAAAGAACAGCGCCACTAAGGAGTCAAGTATTCGACGGTAGTGTATCGCCAGAGGACTTTTTGTCGGTTATTAGATGCTTTCTAAAAATTGCATTTTGTGTTATTCGTACGGACACCGGGAATTTGTAGGAATATCTTCACGACGGGACCGGAATGTTCCTTTTACAAGGGAAGGGACTAGGCAATGACTTTGCTTTTAAGGCATGTAAGTAGCCTACCTGTCGATTTGGCATCGATCATTTTCAAAGAATGATATAGCATATGATGGTTTGATTTACTTTGTTGATGCTTAACTATTGATTGGGACAAAATACACAATTTCATATAACAGTTGGTGGGTAAACAGTAAACACCATAGCCTGTAAAGAGAAAATGCAAGAATTTTAAGGCCATTGTGTATAGGATTTTTCAGGGCTGGTCTCTCTGACACAGCTTGTCGTTTATGTATCACATTGAGCTGAGGCGTCTCTACAGTATCCCGGTGGGGTGCAGAAAAATGACTCCTGCCAAATTATGACTTCCCCATTCCCCACTAACATTAGGGGTTAGGATTAGGTCTGGGGGAGAGGTTAGGATTAGCTAATCCCCAGCAGTTTCAATGAGGGGAGTCGTAATCTGGTGGGGAGTCGTAATCTGGCGGGGAGTCAAAATTTGGCACAACTCAAGGAGACTTGGAGGTTGGACAGAGCCCTCATGTAACCTGAAACGCACGTCATTCTGTTTACTTTGTATTTGAATCGTCTATTACACAGTTAGTCTTTGGCATGGAAATTTCATTTTCGCTTTAGCTGACGTTTTTGCTGTCGACCTGTAAAACATCAGTTTTAATGGTGATGAAGTCGCCTGGCATAAAGAGCGATGTCACGTGATCGTGGCACTTGAATATTGATTTGGCCTGTGCTGACTTAACTGAATCAGTTTTTTGTGTATAAATAATTAACTGACTGTGTCATTAAGGGTATATAGAACAGGGAATCAGCATTAGACATCATATCAAACTATCTTATTTTTACAAAGAATTTTGAATTTGAAAAAAATTGTGTGCTTGATACTTAGCTGTCAGAACATATAACACTTAGTTCAGATGTCATTATTTTGATGTTATACACTTATCAGAAAATAGTGTGCTTGTATGAAATGTCTCTAGTCATTGTACTTGTTTATTTTTTCCTTAAGATAAGTTTTTTGTACAGCTTTAACCACTGAAATGTAAATGCAGGACAGGCTTGCAAGATGAAATGCATGTAAGGGGCATTCTGGAAAAGGTATAGCCCACATTTGGGAAGCCTGAGGGACTAGAGGGCTGGGAACACTGGAGTGTGACCAAGCGGTACTGATGTCATTCACAGTTTTTATGTGCCACAACATCAATCATGTTGAATTGTAGTGAACTTCATGGATAGAGCTCCGGCAATATAACAAATTTGCGAAAGCTCAGTGCTAAAAATGAACATATTCTAAAAAAAGAGTGCCAGTGTAAATAATTCTGGTAGATTGAAGTTAAGGGTTTGAATGTTTAATGTAATTTTATGACAGCCCTATGTGGGCCTAAAGTTTAAATTCTAGACTCTGGGTTCGTTGATGTGCTTTTTTTGTCCAAAACATAATTGACACACTGTATTTATTAATATCAGTATTCTCTTATAAGGAGTTTTAATGAGATTAGACAAATTTATCGCCTCATCCAGTGTGGACAAAATGTAAAATTATAATGGGTTCTAATGCGTTTCTAATGTCTTTTGTCATGTTGCGTTGTGCCGGTCGCGTCCGGTGTAGACACGCTGTCATAGTAGTTTTCTGAAACAGGATTAATCTCTGATGCTTGATGGAGACTAACTGCTAGATAATTCTGTTGTTTAAAACTCTGATGGCTTTCTTTGTTTTTCCGATCCAAAATGTACCATTTTTTTTATAAAAAGTTTTGTTTTGGGGGGGTACAATAGAAGCTTCAAAGGCACACCAAACATTAAATATCCCCACACCTGCCAGTGTTATCTGGTGTCCTGATGGCATACAAATGGGTTTGGTGAAAAATAACCTAAAATCTATTATTTGTTGAAAGTCTTGACCTGCTTTTCCTGCGCAGTCTCTCTCATTGTGATATGCGTCATTTATGCAGTGTTGGGACATTTAATTTTTAAATAAAACAGCAAAATCTACCACACAAGTAGAAGAGTAAAAGACTAGACTCATAAAATAATAGATTATATTATAGGGCTGTTTTAAACAAAACCCATTTTTATGCCTTCGAAACGCTTGAAATATACAGCCGTGGAAAAACATTTGTAGACCATTTCAAAATTAGTTTCAGTTTTTCTGAATTTACTATATATTATGTGTTTAGGTAAAATTATTATTTTTGTTACATTCTGTGAACGATATCTCCAAAATTTCAAATAAAATTATTGTTTCTATTTGCATTCATTTGCAGAAAATTAAAACTGGAGAATCAGGTCAAACTAACAGAAAAGATGCTCTGTATTTCTCTCTCAAATACTCGAAAACTATAAAAAAACCCAAGTTCATATTCACTTTCAAGCAATACAACAGTAACATTTTTACATGTATTTAGGAAAAGTTCAAAATTATTGTTTTATGTAATAATTATTATCACAGTTTTCTTGTGTCTTGTCATGTTGTCAGTCTTTCACATTGCTGTTGGATGACTATATTTCTTCGTGAGGTTTGATTTTGTTTAAATTCAACAGACACTGGACTGGAATGGCTGCAATACATCTAGAAATGCTGATTAAATTAAAATTTGGAATGGTCTCCAAGGCTATACAGCACGAGTCATATGACGTCATTTAATGATGCTTTTGCATCTGTGTAGCTTGAGAAGAGGAGGTCACAATCCACTTCATTAAAAAAAATGTTCAGAAGAACAAAGAAAGCCATGGGGGTTTCAATGACACGAGGGTGTGTAAATAATGACAATATGTTCATTTTTGGGTAAAATGTTTCTTTAACTTCTGTTCTGATTAGTAAGATCAAATGAGAAATCAAGTGAAATAGCTTATGTATACATGACCAATATAGCTTAGGGCGTACTCTCATTTAGCCCGGTTGCTCTCAACTGTGCCCGAGCGCGATTGTCCCCTCTCCCCACTCCCCCGCTGGACTGTGCTCACATTGCTCTTTTTTATTTATTTTTTATTAATGGCATATAAACAAGTTTACATACAAAAATGCACTCGCATTGCTCTTTACCATCCACACCTGGGCACGCTTTCATCATTACAATGCGACTGCTTCGAAGCAAACGTAAACAAAGCGTTCCCTCTCAGAACAACGGAATCCATCGCAATGTTCAGTTTGGGGCTTATTAGAGGTGTTTAACTTCATGCGCGCGCTGCCCAGACCGATCTGCTTTAATGATGTCATTGTCATACGAGAACGATACGAGAGTAAACGGCTCATTATACTTTTAAATCACCCTCTCGTCCTTTATTATCGTAAAGCTTATCGTTACACACGTTGGATTATGTTTGACAAACCTGGAGTAGTTTTGGCTGCGATGACACACGCCTACACTGTAAGTGCGCTGTTTATCAGTTTTTTACGGTGACAGCTGAATCTCAGGCAGGAATTTAAACAGTAGCATAATTTACGTCATGCTTTCAGTTCTTCTCTCCGGCGCGATTTGCGCTCACACTACATGTGTACCACGGCCAAACTCAACCGCACCGTGCTCTTGCCCACCTCTCCCAAGCGAGCCAGGGACCCCTAAATGAACCATGCCCGCGATACGGAGCGATCACACTAGTCAAATGAACCGGGCTTTGGGGGTCAAACGTACAGTTCAGATTGCCTAGTGAGAGTAAACCCTAACTCTAGTTGTTAATTTCGTTGGGACTAGAATTTCATGAACAGCTAAATATTCTGCACATATCATTATGGACTGAAGCAAATATTTGCATGAATGATGTTTCCAAGCCATCCCTTTAACATAAAACAAAACAGCCAGAAAGTGTTTCGTCTGAGAAATGCAATTTGTAAAGTGAGATGATGAATCAAATTGAATCTGTAATGTGTGGTTGCTTGAAGGAGAGGTTTCTGTAACCAGTCATCCACAAACCTGATAAACTGTGGAGATTTTAGTATGAATAAACAATTAAATTAACATGTTTATCTTGCTGGGAATGTCCAAATTGAATATTGTCGGTGACATCATGCATTGGAATATAGACGGTTTCATCGTCTATGATGCAGACATCTATTCTGTATTTGGTTATATAACAATTTACTTTAGATCAGGGGTGCACATTTTCTGAGGGGTATGCGAGATCAGTTTTGTTGTTATACACAACAAATAAAAAATCTGTAGACAAGTTGTAAATTACCTTTGGAGTCATTCTAGTTATATTTTAAATCATGTGAAGGTGACAATCAGATGTGCATCTACTGTATAACAGAAGCTTAAAGATAAACACTTTCCCAACTGCTTCAGAGTGTAACATTATACACAATTCTGAAAAGATAAATAATACATCTTAAAACTAGTAAAACAATGGCGTAAAAAGTAAAAGTACATAAAGTCTATGTTCAAACATACACAATAAATTAGGGCTGCAACTAACAATTATTTTGATAATCAGAAGATTGTTTTTTCGATTAATCGGATAAAAGGCTAAACAATTTTTAATTTGATAATTTTTCTTATAATAACTAAATAAAACCCAAAATAAGGGTATTTATTGCATTCTTTGAAAAGTGAGTTTCACTTGTATAATCTATCATTTTGACATGTAACCTTTAATTAAAAAAAGTTTGTCCAGTTTTAATACTAAAAAAAGTTTGTCCAGTTTTAATATAAGTAACAATCGAGGTGTAGCCGGAGTTGAGCTGGTGAGGAAATGTTCCCAGTTAATAATAAACTTATTTTGATCTTCAATGTTAGACATTTAGATTATTCCCTTTCCTTCAACAAAAAGTATTATTAACATTATTCATTATTATCAAAATGATTAAGACGTGTGACATGATATACTCGCATATAACACAAATAAACGAAAGGTCTTTGTTTTTTTTCCCACTTACTTTAAACGAATGCTTAGTTTGTGGTTCATTAATATTAAATGAAACAAAAATATTGTTGTTGCCTAAACAAACTTTTACTGAAACTTTATCATAATACTTTTATTGAAAAGCGAAATAAGACATATAACATACATTATAACACAGATAAATAAAAGATCTTTGGATTTTCCCCTTACTTTAAAACACTTTTTAGTTTGTGGTTCATATTTTATGAAAACACAACATCATTAAAGTAAAACCATCCATTTAACTACAGTACACATGGAGCACTGCGTTTCCCCACGGACCGCTATTTCTAATGCACAGCCCGCTAAACTCTATTCATGTTACAGGGCTCTCAAGTCTCACGCATTTTAGTCTGTTCACACGCTCACACGTATTTCTCATGCTGATAAATAAGTGATAGCTTATTGAAATGGTGAACTGCTATTTTACTTAGTTTTAGTCTATTTTGCGAGTGAAACTTGTTTTCCGGCTGCATTGAGTCCATCAAACTAGATGCGGACTTGTGGACTCCTGTTATTTACACATGTCATCTGGCTGGTCTGCGTGAATGAACTGCACAGTTTAACGTGCTACACGCATGATGCTCATAAATTTGTCTGCGTCTGCGCTGAATGAAGACATGAACTTCACCTCCAGAGTTGCTCTGAGAGTTTATTTTACGAACATGTTACAGACATGAAACAGACATACTAAAAAATAAGCGTCTTCCGACAACCTGCCAAAATAAAAGTCACAGGCTATTTACTATTTAGCTATTAGGCTACTATTTAATAATAATAAAAAAACTAAAACTAATTTATATAAACTAAATGCATCATACATGAGCTGAAGTTAGTTGTTTACCTTTGAAATTATTCTTTCTATTTTTATTCATGTTTCTTGTTTATATATTTGTATTATATTGCATTTTGAATTTAATATGGCAATGTAATGTACTAAATGGGTTTAGTTTTCACAGATATTAATGTGTGCAATTTCAGCAATAAAAATTGTTCTAAAAAGGAAACAAATTAGTTGTTTTACTCATTTTAAGAGACCTGTTTTATTTTCTCTTGTATATTTAGTATTGCTTTTTAATAAAGAAAAAGTACTTATTATCCGAATACCCGATTAATCGATGGAAAAATCAGTAGAATACTCGATTAGTAAAAGAATCGATAGCTGCAGCCCTACTCCCGAATGTAATTATAAAGCTTATTCACAAACATAGATTTATTTTATAAGCGACAGAGTTATGTGGAGGTGAACTTATATTAACGTTAATATATCATATTATAAAACCTTCAAATAATATTTTGGCACAATGGCGCCCCCCCTTGTGCGTCGCCCCTATGCACCGCATATACTGCATACCCCATTTTTGCGCCACTGCTTTGATTTAATTTATAATAATAATAAATTGTATATTAATTGTATTAAATTAAATTAACTACTCACCAGTTATTGATTCTCTGCGGAGATGTACCAGAAGTTACGTTTGAGCCACTTAATGTTTGTTTATGTTGTTGCCTCTGAAACCGTCTGTAATAGTTAGATAATCCAGGTCATCTTCGAGGGTTGATAGGGCAGTAATACATTTATGATCTTACTCACTAATGTACACTCTCGCTCTTTTTATGCACACACATACAGGTTGAGCCTTCAGTGCTGCAGTGCATTTGGTGTTATTCTGCTTGGTCATCTACTTCTTAATGGATGTAATGAAGGTGTGTGTGCCTGTGTGTGTAAGAGTAAGAAAACAGCAAGAGAGAGAACTGCAAAGAGGATGACGAAAAACAGAAGCAACTAAAATCAATTGATAACTGGCAAACACATAAATATCTTAAAATTCAGAATAGTTTTATGTTTGTGCAAATGTATTTGCTTCAAGTCTTTTTTCAAGATCTCTGTAGAATTTTAACATCTTTTCTTTTCTCATTGTTCCCTATGTACATCTGTCCGGGTGCCTGACTCTCCCCTCCTCTTCTTAGAGCTGGCTGTCCTGAATGGCTTCTAAATAAAGAGGGCTCTGCTACAGGATGACAATATGGCCGCGCAGCTGCTCGCACCTCCAGGCCCCCACAGCTTCAAGAGGTTCACCCCTGAGTCGTTGGCCAACATCGAGAAGCGAATCGCCGAGGAGAAAAAGAAGAAGCCTGTTAAGCCCAGATCTGACAGCAGTCACCGTGATGACGATGATGACAACAAACCCAAGCATAACACTGACCTGGAAGCGGGGAAGAGCGTCCCCTTTATTTATGGGGATGTCCCTTCGAACATGTTGGCCGTGCCCCTGGAGGACTTGGACCCCTTCTATATGAACACGAAAGTGAGTCCCGCATTGTCCCTAGTTATGCAGGTGGAATATGCTTGCCTCTCTATGGTAAATTTAGAGCAAGTGATCCAAATGCATCACTCTCTTGTTCTGGTAGTACTGGAGAACAGGGGGAGTGGTGGAAAGGTTTGCAGTAGTGCAGAGAGATATAATGGCCGTTGGGAATTCTATCTAGGTGGATAAGTATAACATACAAAGCTAAAGAGTTACACATTTCTACATAGATCAATTATAAAAAAATGTTTATTGTTTTATATTTATGTAGCTTCAATCCAGAGGTGGTTAGTAAGTCAATGTTTAACCTTTTGGCTTTAGTTTACCTAATTCTTCACATCCATAATGTCTTCCACATTAAACTGTATTTACAGTTATATATACATAGGCATGGGCCGGTATGAGATTTAGACGTTATGATCACCTCATCCAAAAATATCACGGTTTCACAGTGTTGCGATATTACATTGACACCAAAATGTCTTCTTTTCGGATGTCTGTGTATACAAACAACAACTTTTCAACTGGACACAATACATTTTATTTTTCAGCGGCATATAGAACGTGTATGTCAGGTATAAATAAAGCATTTAAATTATAATATTTTTTTTATTATTATTTTGTAATGTATATTAAACGTAAACTGAATTAATGATTTAATTAATAATTATTAATTTTGTGTTAACACAGCTCATACCTTAGAAACGATATCACAGAAAATGTCTGTTTCTGTTCCAAGATGACTGTACCCCTGTGAACAAGTCTTTGATGGGTTTGGGGGATGAGTGTTTGGCTCAAAGCCTGCAAGTCATACCAAAGGTGGTCAGCTGGGCTCAGGTCTGGGTTTTACGCACCAGTCAAGTTCTTCCACACTAGACAGAATCAACAATTTATTTTTGAACCTTGCTTTATACACAGATGCATTGTTATGTTGGAATAGAAAAAGGCCCTGTCCCATAAAAATTCAATTATCTGCTGTAGCATTAAGATTTGAGCTAACAGAAATAACCAAATAATAGTTAAACCTGTTCATTAGAAGGGGGTGTCCCAATACTTTTGGTGTGTGTGTGTGTGTGTGTGTGTGTGTATTTGTATATGTTTTTTAATATGTGGGAGTGTTAACAGAACACAGAAATCACTCTTGATGTTTGACAGCCAGAGTCAGTTTTGACAGGCACTATTTTGACAGGCACTATGTTCCTATGGCTTGTGTTCCATAGGTTTGTATACGAATGTCACAATTTACAATATTGTCCTGAATTGATTTCAGGTGATATTTAGAAATGCATATTTAAATCATTCAGTTTATTTATATAGGGACAGAGCGAGTATGACGACTTTGTGCATATAGCTTTGCTCTGTTTTTGGGTCAGTGACGTAGGTTTTTTTTAAATGTCAATTTTAAAATACAGATAAATAATAATATGAATTGTAGTCATTCAAACATTAAGAATGTGGTGTACATATGAATGCAGAATAAATTAAGTGTTTTAAGTGTTTTTCATCTATGAATTGGTTAAAGGGATAGTTAAAAATAAATAAATAAAATAAAAAAATAAAAAAGTCTGTCATCATTTACTCACGTTCGAGTTGTTCCAAATCTGTATTAATTCCTTTGTTCTGAAGAACACAGAAAAATATATTTGGAAGAATGCTTAGTTCTTGAACCCCATTGACTACCATAGTGGGAAAAATTACTTTGTAATTTTTTTCTTCTGTTGAACACAAAAGAAGATATTTTGACAATTTTGACATACTATTCTGGGACACTTTTGACCATTGTCATTTTTCCTACTATGGTAGTCAATGGGGTCCAAGAACTGTTTACAAGCATTCGTCCAAATATCTTTTTCTGTGTTCAACCAAACAAAGAAATGTATACAGGTTTGGAACAACTAGTGAGTAATTCATGACAGAATTTTCATTTTTCATTTTAAGTTTGCAGCATGATAAGCCCTATCAGTAATGTGAAAAATACATTCCAAACATGTCCATGTCCACTTTCCAGTTGCATCTGAAATGGCCTTCAACCTCAGTGTATGTTGTTTGTGTGAGAGTAAAGTAGCAGCAGCAGCATCAGCATATCTCTGTTGGTACACTCAGTAGTGGTGTGTGTTACATAATTGAGCAAAGTGTAACATGTGTTTTAGAGGAAAATTATAGGAAAATTTCCCATATTTTGTTATTCACTCCCCCTTGTCAATCTCCTGTCCAGAAAAATAAGGACCATCTACGTAACTCATCAGTTTTGTGTTGTTCTTCACACGTGTGAGGGGCAGTGGCTACGGCATCTAACAGTAGCGCTCATGTGTCGTGGAATAAGGGTTAACGTGAATAAAAAGAGAGGAATGGGAGGAGGAAGTGGAGAAGTGCAGAGTTGCAGTTCTCCTTGTCCCTTGAGTAGTGGGGTGAAAGAGCAATTCAGAATGTCATAGGCATATAAACCTGCAGAAAGCCCAGGAGTCACATGACTTTGTATATGTATGCTTGTGAGATATGGGATGTGACCCAGCTGCCCATTCAGTTATTATCTAAAGTTAACTGAGACTGTGCCGTGGAGTTTTTTTGTTTGGCCCTGCTGTATATGGTTTGGCTGTACACGATGTTAACAGTCATACTAAGCTTGTCTGTTGACAGACAGATATCTATATAGATAGAGAGACAAATGTGTAGATGTCTACGATAGATAGATTCTGTAGATAGATGTGAATAAATGTGGAGAAGTGTCAGATAGCGTTCAGAAGGGGTGTTCATTTGAGGCCTTACGGTAAGTGCATTGAATGACGTAGAGTAGATCGGATGTACTTGGAGTTAAGTGCAACAGTGATGCTATATCCAGTTTTACCACTACTAAACCCCCGCTCAGCCCCCAGCTCTCATCCTCCTCCCCCGCAGCATTTCCCTCAGCTCTTGTCCACATCTTCATGTCTCTCTGGCTCTCTGGCTCTCTTCTCTGTAGATGATGAAATTTTCAGTAGCTTTGCAGCATATCACTTAAATGCTTTCTGTAGGACAGACCAACAGGCTGCATTGTACTCGCATGCAGATGTGATTATATGCACATGACCTTTACGCTGCGTGTATGTGAAACAAGTTTTTGTTCATGCAACCTCCTGTGCATCCATTACCTTCTGTTAAAGTAAGATCCTTCATATAGTCTTGATGCTTTAGATATGAACCCAAGTATTGGTCACTGACATTTTTAAGTCTGAGGCATGAAGCCACAAGGACGAGGGGTCAAGGTCATTGTTGCAACTGTTGTTTTGATCATGGGTTATGAAGATGGTCTACTTTGGGTTATGATGAGCATGTTTCTAGTTACAGGTTTATTTGGGTGGGGGGCATACTGCTCTCGTTAGCTATTTACTCTCATGACAGTGATGATGTAACATCGTCCAGTAAATGTGATACTCATTATTATGAAGATTTAGAAAAGACCAGAAAGATCTGCTGGATATTTAGGACAGGATATTGTGAGCTTTAGAGAAAGAGCCGCAGCTACTTCCTAAGCTAACAGTGCAGTGTGGGAGCTCCCGCCACTGGAGGAAGCCCACAGTCTGTCGCAGTGTGTGTGTGTATGTGTGTGTGAGAGAGAGAGACTCAGGGGAAACCAGTGCTCGGTATTCAGTAACACATGGAGCCTTTTGGGCTGTTCACAGCTTTTGCTAGTGTGACAGTCTTTGGGAATCTGTGCCCCAAAATGACAGCTGTCTTTAGTTTAGAGGACACAGTGTTTTCTGACTGACATACGCTGCTTTTAATGTATTACTTTGTTAAACATGTTACAGTATTTGAGCTGAAAATGATTACAGCAGATGAAGACAGATGGACGAACAGACAGACAAATACAGTTCAAATGGGTTCTGAAGTGAGGGTGCTTATGCTGTCCTCCTTCAGACAGCTGTCTATTTTTAATCTAATTAGATTTCAGGAAGATGCTCATCTACGTGTCTCTCTGGCGTTTCCTTGAGTGGGCGAGTGTGCTGCATAAAACACACACGCACGCACGCAGACTCAGTGTTTTATGTGTGTGTGCTTATTCAGTGATGCGAACTGTAATGTAACAGTGTAGATGTGAATAAAGTAATTTTTTCATACATTAAATGGAATCAAAGAAGCTTTGCAGGTCTTTTGACCCACCGTCATCCCCTCATACACACACCACCACCCCTCCTTCACTATCTGAAGTCAGCACTTCTGCCTCTGATGGATCGCAGTGTTAGCGGTTAGCATTAGTGTTAGTATTACAGTCAGAGTTCCTGTAAGAGCTCTATCTCTTTGCCAGGGCTCACTGCAGTTGTCTTGGTTTTGTTCACGTAAAGCTGCGTTTAAATCATCAGGCTTGCATTTAGAAAATGGCTTTTGACCCTTATGTAACACACTTGTTGATTTTGTACTCTTTATTTGAATGTAGTCACAGTTATTGAGCATGAAGTGTGCTATGTCAGATTCTACAAGATTATGTTCAATACAGCTATAATTATTTCATTTCTCAATATAAACTATATATTTATTTATTTTCTTCCTTTTTATTTCATGCAGATTTACATGTGTAGCTAATCTCTCTCTCTCTCTGTCTCTCTCTCCCTCTGTTTTGTCTTCTTGTCTCCTCAGACCTTTATAGTGCTTAACAAGGGGAAAACGATCTTCCGTTTCAGTGCCACGCCCTCATTATATATCATTAGCCCTTTTAACCTATTTAGGCGAATAGCAATTAAAATTTTGATACACTCATATCCTTTTCAATGCTTTGAACATTGCCACTGCTGTGATGATGATTGTTGAAACTTCTTTTCAGATGTGCTTTGTATGTTTACCCACTAGGCTACATTTGACTACCAGTTATAAGCAATAGTATATTAATAGTACAGCTGTCTGTATTTCTATATTTCACTTATGTGCAAATTTAGTATTTATGTTTTTATCTGCTTGTTATTCAGCTATTGTTTTGACATCTGGTCTGAGATATCATTTTCCTGGATGAACCTGTTTAGGATTTCCTTAACTACTTCTTACACTTTTCAGCATGATCATCATGTGTACAATTTTGACAAATTGTGTGTTCATGACATTCAGCAATCCTCCAGAATGGTCCAAACAAGTAGAGTAAGTATTCTTTCTTATTGGGTTGGTTTCCCGGACAAGGTTTAAGACTAGTCCTAGACTAAATGTTAGAGCTGTCTAAACTGAAAACAGTTAGCAGTGACGTATCTTAAAATACATCAATGGCATTGTTTTGTCTCAAAATGCACACAAGTCATGTTTTTTTGTAAAGCATGTTTGTAAAAATGACTTAAATGTCCTAATTTAACTAAGGCCTCGTCCTGGTTTAAGATAATCCCTGTCGGGGAAACCGCCCCATTATGTTTTAGGTGTGATTAAAAAGGGCAGCGATTCTTAAAGTTAAAAATGATGTTCATTTTATCTCAATCTATCAGATACACCTTCACAGGGATCTACACATTCGAGTCACTCACAAAGATTGTGGCTCGAGGTTTCTGTATAGACGGCTTCACCTTCCTCAGAGACCCCTGGAACTGGCTGGATTTCATGGTCATTTCTATGGCGTAAGTATAATTCCACTTAATTTGAAACTTTAAAGGAACTTTAAGTTAATATTGATTCAAGATAATATCGTAGGAATGTTTTTCCATGAAGAGATTTTTCCATTAAGTGCTTGAACCACTGTTTAGCGTAGACCTACAGGGGAGTTGTAGACCAGCTTTTTGGAAATAAACGTTTTCCCTGCTTGATGTGCAGTTGAGTTTTCGGTTTATTTACAATCAACGCAACAAAAAGTATGAATTAATGTATTATTTATTGTTTGGCATTCTTAAGACACATGACACTCTGTAGAGGTCTGTGAAGCGACTAAAATGTAAAGCTATTACAGCATTATGACCTCAACATGAACTTTGAACCCCAAGGTCATGCTTGCATAGAGGGGTGTGTGAGTGAGAGACGTGTTCTGCACAATGTCTTACAGGTCATGGATAGAAGTTCGCTGTTCAAAGATGTCTGTTCTTATCCCTGTTTATCATACCTCTCTTCCTTCTTTAGCTTTAATTCATCTGCATTTCATTCATTTTTTGAAGGACATACATTACCCACTTGTCCATATAACCAGCTTCTTGAGGGTGAAGTAATGAAATATTAGTTGATGTTTACATAATTGTATATGCAGTGTCTATTATAAGTAAGCCATTCATAGGCTGCTTTCTTCAAAAACACCGTACCGTACATGCCGTACCGGCCATCACAACATAACAACTTAAGCAGTGTTAGGAAAACCTGTATGAAAAATACATTATTTTTACAACTCTGGTACGAACTCCACCTTTAAAGATTTTTAATGGCAACCTTGCCCTACAATGTTAAACTATTAGAAAAAATATTGTTGTTCAAGAAATGACATACATTAGAATTAGACAACAAATCTAAACCAACTTTTATCTTGTAGTTGGCTAATCGGGTGATCATTTTTTGATCATTTCTTTTGGCAAAAATAATGTTCATACATGATGAATATTAATTTTAACATTCAAGAAATGTTCAGGTTTCAATACAAGTGTGGCATTTCTATGGGACACGACGCCACACACTGTCCAAAAGCATTACCACAAGAATTCATACTGTACATATTTACACAAGAGTAGGTGATCTTGTCTGTGTGAATATATTGCTCTTTTAATGTCTTGAAAAACAAAGTAAACGTCAAAACTTTTACATAATACATGCAAGAATACCAGAAAAGGACTGTTTACTTAACACAAAGCCAAGAATTATATATGTTGCCTAGAATGCCTAGAATACAGAGTCCTGTACACTTAATATAATATAACTTAATATAATTTAAACGCAAACCGCGCTTGACATTGGAATGCACATTTGGAACATTTGGAATGCCTTGGCCATAGACTTCCATTATAAATGTTTGCTTGTTTGACAAACTGGAGAGTTGAAAAATATTGGCTGTGGTGATCAACAATGCACCACACATGCCTTTGATCAAGCTTAACATGCTTTGACATTCCTTCAATGCATTTTATTTGGAGATGAGAATTTCCTTTCTCTTTACCATCCTTCATTTCGAAGCGATAAGCCTCCTCTTCCCTCACTGCACTTCCATCCTAAATCTAGTCTCATCTTTCTCTCATCTTCTCTCTCTTTATCTCTGGTAACTGTGTTGCGATCCATTCTGCAGGTATATTACAGAGTTTGTAAACCTAGGCAATGTGTCAGCTCTGCGCACATTCAGGGTGCTGAGGGCTTTGAAAACTGTTGCTGTGATCCCAGGTAAGTCCAGCATCCTCAGGGCCAACAGAGGGCGCCGTCCGCTGTCTCTTTTCATGCTCCTGTCTTTTCCTTCCTCCTCTGTTCGTTTCTTCTCCCGTTAGACGGGCTTTTGCGTGACGTCTTCCTCCCAGTTCAGTGGTGGTGATGGTGGCAGTGTCGTGTCGTACGTGCTGTGGTGTTGTGTGTGTGTTGTGTCATGGTGTTTGTTCTGTGTGTGATCCTCCCTTGTTGCAGATATGTTACAGAGTTTGTGGACCTGGGGAATGTATCAGCCCTGAGAACCTTCAGGGTTCTACGAGCTCTCAAAACTATTTCTGTCATACCAGGTGAGAACGCGTTTAAACACGAAGGCTGAGCTGCTTCCCACGCCGATGCAAAGTATTATTACCAGTATTATTACTACTGTTTTTGTTTTTCTCTTTTTATTATTGACTTGCTGTATTTTTCGAGAGGATGCTGCAGGAACAATACTTTTTATTTTATGTTCGATTTATGTTTTAATATCCAAACGATCAAAAATGGTAACGATACATTTTTGATAGGCTTTGCAGTCTGCAGTCAAATCATTGATGTCGGATAAATCAGATGTCTCCTTTAGTAGCTTGAAAGTAAAATGTTTTATTTAATGTCATTTTAGACTTTTTTTGTGAAAATATTTTGAAATATAGCCTATCCAGCTAAAACCATCTCGGTTGGAACATTCCTGACCTTGGTCAGGGGTCTTAGTGGGCAAAAAATATATGCTAGACTTACTTAAAGTGGTCTGGTTTGTTGCTGGTATTAAATGCAGTTCCCCACCAGCTAGTCATCCATGTTATAGTCATAATGATCAAACCGAGTATTGTTTTTCAAAGCAGTTACGGCTGCTTAAGCAGAATGCAGGTCTTATAACAGCTAACACATGCTAAAAAACATAAATGATGTTTTACATGTCATGTCCAGCCTCAGCGTAGCTTACCATAGCATAGAACAGATCTGTCGATTTTGTTGTGTTGAGTTTAAGCTGCATTCCATTATAATAAGCAGAAAACAAAACTCAACCTAATTACATCATCAAGGCAACAGTGACATTTATATGTGCATTTCATAGTCATAGAATGTATCACAATCTGTCTGATAAGGAACGTCTCATTAGAGTTTCTTTTAAAGAAGCTGATGTGATGTGTCATAAAGCAAAGGGTTGTGGGTAGCGTATTCACTGAGACTGCCAAGCCTAGTTTGACACATTTCTGCTGCATGATGCTTTTGGAGACACCTGCTTTTTTCAGTTCGTCTTTCTATTATTCTACTTTTTGTATATTTCTGTTGTTACCAAGTGGCTTTCTTCGAATTTCTGCATCCTTTACACACATGTAGATATACATTTTTTCCTTTTTTTGTAAAATTACTGTTATTTTTAAGGACTCGGAGTGGAAAGTAAAAAAGACACGTCAGAGTAAGACAAGATCTTTGTGAGTATGTGTTTGTTACGGTTATGGAAACCAAACATTAGGAACAGGTGTGTCATTTAAAGACATTGTGAAACGTGCACACAGTCATATCCAAGGACATAAAACACAACAAAACACATTTGGTGTAGTAAAATTCTTATTATTCTCTACTGTGTAACATTTCAGTATTTAGATAACTGAATGACTTATTCAGTCACATGATATCTCTCGGCTGTCAAGACATTAGCTGGGAAATAAAGATGGGGTTACATGTTCTCTGGGAGTTAACGATTGGTTAAATAGACATTGACACCATAATGATAAAGCAATGATGATGTTGCTGCCTTCAGCCTTGGCGTTTAAATGACCTGCATGACCTTCCTCCCCCTGCCTGTCCTTTCCTCTTCCTCTCTCTGTGTTGGCTCTCTGCATACTGTTTGTGTATGGCGCCGCTCTCTATAAGCACCGTCTGTTTTGCTGATATGTGTTCAGTATTCTATGTGTGTTGATCTTTTAAAGAGTTCTCATCTTATCTCTTCAAGGTTACAACCTGTCCCTATAAAGCACTTTATAAAAAAATACATTTTTCACTTTAGAAAACTTTGTAAGATAAATTTTGTTATAGACTAAATCCGGTTCATTATGTTTCTATCATTAACACATCACACACCAAAAAGACATACAATTATTAAAGAGTATTTATGTCATTTTCAATATCGAAATGGTCTAAAAAAATGACTTTCGCTGGGTTTTCACAGGCAGGGTCACATATACAGATACAGAAGACTTGTGTACACTTGTGCTTTTGGCAATAATAATTATTTTCTAAGTGATTTATGGTGTAAAAAAGCTGTCATAGGTATAGAATAGAATAAAAAAATTGCAGAGCTTTACACATCTCTAGGGGTCAAATTAATATAAAGACTTGGATGGGCTTTTCAACCTGGACAGTAAGGAAATAATTTCATTACCCTTAGCAAATGCATAGTAGCAACCTATATCAGCATAGCAACTGCCAAATAACACCCTAGCAACCATCCAACAATACCTAGGCAACCACCCAGAACACCCTACTATAGCACTGTGAGAGCAAGTTTTGCACATGCAAGCACACTCACTTTCATTCAAATTCAGATTCGCTTATAGGACTAGGTGTTATAATCCCACTATTTCAGCACAGTTGAATTGCCCAATAGGACATTTCCCACGCCTTATGCATGACAGGGGGAAGCAGTCAAGAATATGAATAGAGGAAAAGAGGTCTGAGGTTTCACTGGGTTCGTCGGGAAGGCATCCTCTGTGTTTGAGGGATAAATGATTATAGAAATACATAGCATATTACACAATGAACTGTCATAAAATATAATACAACATACTTTAATGTTCACATTGTTAATCATTTTGGTGTATCTGAATCATACTGTATGTACAGTATTTCACTTATTAAGAGGGAGGCAAGTTTGTGTGCAATTACCATGACGAGATGGGAGAACCTTTAAACTGTATGTTCAATGTCTTGTAGTGTGAAGGTTTTATATAAGAAAACTTCTTATTTTTCATGTGTATATATGAAAGAAATTTTTTTTTACTGTAAAAAAACATTTTTACTGTATATTAGACTATATGTTTATATTATTAGTTACTGTACACACTCTAAAAATGCTTGGTTGTTCTTAACCAGTGGTTGGGTCAACTGTTGAGTGAAATTAAATTTCGATATTTGACCCAATCCTGGGTTGAAAACAAATAAAATAGGACCAAATGAAAATGTTACAAAATTGTAATGAGATTTTTTGGAAATGGGGGGACATTTACAGTACAATGTATAATGTAAAAGGGTGGAATGTTTATTTGATCATATAGGCTATATACATTTTGTGTGTGGTATGTGTGTTCACAAATTCTTTAAATTGCCCGGTGTGTGTGTCGCTACACAGGTATGAGTCACATAAAATAATTTTTGGCAGACTGTATATTTCTCGTTGTGTCTGTTTCCTACTTTTTCATAGGGCTAAAAACCATTGTGGGCGCTCTGATCCAGTCAGTGAAGAAGCTGTCAGATGTGATGATTCTGACAGTGTTCTGTCTGAGTGTGTTTGCACTCATCGGCCTGCAGCTGTTTATGGGTAATCTTCGGCATAAGTGCGTCATCTGGCCAATCAACCAAACAGAAACCTTCCTGGCTAATGGCAGCAGGGGCTTTGACTTCAATGAATACATCATGAATGAAAGTAAGATAACAAATCTCGTACTGCTAAGGGTAGCTTGGAACAAATTTATGAAACACCCAATACCCTTTTATCAACCATTTTGCAAGATGTAAACAACACTGGTCAAGAAATACTTCATGTTTCAGTTTTTAATTTCACAAGTCTTAATGTCCGTTTGGCATTTTTATTATTTGACATTCATAAAAGAAAAAATGTCTAAGCCAAATAAAAATTCCTAGTTTTGTTAAAAGAATCGTGATACTTCTTCCATAAGTGTGTTAAACTGACATGTAACAATCTACTGATTTTAGCGCTCGTCATTGGCAAGTACACACACCACGCAAGCACATTACTGGGATGTGGTGTTTTCTATGACGGATTTTAATGAGACTGAGCACAAACGATGTGATATTTGAGATGTCTAAAATAAAACTAACTCATTTATCTGTCGATCACTTGAGACATGGATCATTTCAAGTCTGTTCCCAACAAGAACGAATGAAAGGCGAATGCTTTTCGTGTTTTATTTGTGTTGTGAACATTAGGGAAAAGTGTCATTAATACACTCTAAAGGCATAATGAGAATGTAATAACACAAGCCCTTTCATTTAGCTTTTATGTGTAACACTATATAAATAAAATATCTACTATCTACTTCAGAGTACTAATCAAAAACAAAGCTTCTCTATAGGCTTTGTCTCTTTTTAAACGATGATCACAACCAAATCTGCAGACATGTATCATTTTAAGACTATTTTAACACATTTACATTTGTGCACAAGTTTAGTATGCTGACAGATTATAAATTAGTGATCCAACAAATTAGGGATACACCGATACAATTTTTTAAAGACCGAATAAGAGTACCAATGTTTTTTTTCTGGTACTCGCTGATACCGACGCCTGTACTGATGCCTGTACCTTTTCACAACACAATGAGACTAATAAAAATAGATTAGCTTCATAATTACAAACAACCCCTTAAACACAATATGAAAAAAGTCAGTTCTGTCACATGAGGTATCGGTCTTTGGTATCATTGCAGTACGAGTACTAGTACATGAGCTTAGTATCGGGCCAAATACCGATACTGGTATTGGTGCATCCCTACTACAAATGGCCACCTTGGAATTATAAGGTTCTATCCGCATTCTGAACAGTTTCGAGATTCAAAGTTTTTGCATTCTATATCAAAAATCATATGGGGAACAAGCCTATTTCATACATGAAAAAGACAGAAACCCTAAATGTATTCTAAATGTACAGTATCAAAATCCTCTCAAATTTGTAAATGGGGACTTTTGGAACAGGTCAAATGCAGATAGAACCTTCTAGAACCTTTAGAAAATTCTAAAAAATCACTTTCTGCTTAGAATTGAAAGGTTATATCTTGCGAAACATTAATTAAAGCAATACATTTTAAGCAACACAAACAGTTTACTTATCATTTGTTTTAAAACCTAAAATTAGTGTTGTAATTGTCACGAGGCATTGAGCAAATACTAACGCACAGCGAGGAAGAAAATTCACATAAACATTTATTAATAAATCCAATATGAAGAAGCATCCACACACAGGGGTAACATAAACATTTACCAGCAATGAACTTAGACAAACAGGGAGTATGTAAAACAAGGCTAATGAGGGAGTGAAAGGTGATGCCAGGCAAGGCATGACCTCGTGCTGAAGGGATCCAACTGAGGAGGAAGGGGAGGGATTCAGGAGGGGACGAGACAACACCAGGGGGCCAACTGATAGAGGTGGAGTGGGTGGAAGAGGAACCCAGGGCGGTGACGTAGAGCCGCAGAGCCAGGGTGATGCAGCGAATCCCGAGGGCCAAGGCAGAGCAGATGGCTCAGGTTGCCATGGTGGTGATGGTGATCCAAAAGGCTGTGATGGAGCGACAGAGGACCAAGGTGGAGCTGGAAGGAGGGAGGGGCCCAATGCAGCCAGGATGGAGGGACAAGGCGAAACCAGGGGAGTGTAGTCCCAAGGCTAATGTGGCTACGACTGACAAACACTCTTACAAATAAAGGTGCTTAAAAGGTTCTTCACAGTGATGCAATAGAAGAACCATTATCGGTTTAACAAAGAACCATTCAGTCAAAGGTTCTTTAAAGAACCATCTCTTTCTTACCCTTTTTATAATCTGAAGAACCTATTTTCACCACACCACAAAGAACCTTTTGTGAAACAAAAAAAGTTATTTGGATGTTAAAGGTTCTTTATGGAATCATTTAGACAAAAAAGGTTCTTCTATGGCATCGTAAAGCACCTTTATTTTTAAGAGTGAATGGGGGGATGAGGAAGCACGGTGGAGTTCAGGGCCATACACACCAAGTAGCGACTCCCAGCACCGGGAGCGCCATGGACAGGGGAACGACCTCCGTGGTTGTTTTAGGACAGTGCAGGGCAGACAGGAAATTCAGATGAAGGCGGAAGAAGAAAGGGCATATCCATATATAAATCGAATATTTTCTCTGAGACCAGCCTCAGCTCAACCTCAGCGGGGTCTCATGTTGCATCTTTTGCACGCTAAAGTTCATGTTTTAAATGTAGATGCACTGAGCACAATTACAAAAGGGCCAATGCTGTCACAACACGCTCTTTATCCAGGTGTCTATATGCCACAGTGAAAAAATAAGCAAAACAACTTTTCAGAATGCCGCAATTGCTATTGACATGCTTTTTATACTAAATGAAAATACTGTATTTTCTTCATTTTATTGAAAATAAATGCCTTTACAATCTGATACAGTATGTGTTGGTAAAAGAGTGAGTTCGGACTCGGGTCAAAAGTCACACCATGCACTTTATTTATTTCGGCTTTGGAGCAGATAGTTATACCATCATTATGTCTTGTGTATTCTAATCAGAGACTGGTAGGTGGAGTTAGTGTAAATTGCCTCCACCAACAAGGCAAGTAATTTAGCCACCCTGATAAAGACATGTTTCCCAGGCATCACCGGGGGCCGCCCTCCAGCCTGGAGCCCTGGGATTAAGTCCACGTAAACCCATGTGGTGATGCAGCCCTGGTTGTAACATCTATACGTCTATACACAGTGCAAAAATCTGAGATTATTCAGTCACCACCTGCATTTCAATTGAGCACTCAGTTCTGTAGACTGAGATTATATCAGGACAGAAAAAAACACTCTAAATGATGTCAGACATGCATTGGTGTTACACAAGTCTCTTTTCTTGTTTCAGCAAACTTCTACTTCCTGCCTGGCATGTTGGATGCTCTGCTATGTGGAAACAGCTCAGACTCAGGGTGAAGAGCACACACACAACTTTTTTCCATTATGAAACCATAATAAAGATTTTCATCGCACATAATTGCGAGTTTCACATACAATGAGTTCCAGCCCACTTGGAGAACTAAAACTATAACAATCAGGAAAAATGAATTTGTGTTTTCAAATACATGCTAACCCCTAAAAAATAATGCCACATTTGATGACTTGATAGAAAATACAAAACCCATTTTCAAATGTGTTGCGTGTGCACATAGGCGCTGTCCGGAGGGCTACATGTGCATGAAAGCTGGACGCAACCCAAACTATGGCTACACTAGCTTTGACTCCTTTGGCTGGGCTTTTCTTGCCCTCTTCCGACTCATGACACAAGACTTCTGGGAAAATTTGTACCAACTGGTGCGTACTCTTTTTTTAATTTTTAGTCATTTCAGTTCATTTTTGCTTTTTGCAAAGAATCAGTTGTTGTACAATGTAATGCAATCTTTTTGTAAGTATAGACAGAGCAGACAAGAGCAGAATGCTGTATTGTTGCCTTAATCAGCGATCGTGTCCTTATATTATCCATTGATTAAAGGTGTTATTTCACATTTTTTATTCAATTTTATGTTAAAATGTCCTAACTCTTGGTTCAATCAAATTACATGACTAGAATGACATAAACCAAAATAGTTTGGGATCTTAAACTTGTCTTGCTTTCTTAGACTCTACGAGCTGCAGGGAAAACGTACATGATCTTTTTTGTGCTGGTGATCTTCGTGGGTTCATTCTACCTTGTGAATCTGATCCTGGCTGTGGTGGCCATGGCTTATGAGGAGCAGAACCAGGCCACCATGGAGGAGGCTGAACAGAAGGAGGCGGAGTTTAAAGCCATGCTGGAGCAACTAAAAAAACAGCAAGAGGATGCACAAGTATGCACACCAATGCACAGTAAACGCACATATTCATATATCTCTATCCAAAGAAACAAAATAATCAAGTATGCATAAAATCAAGTATACAACCATGCACTCTGACTTATTAGTGGCAATGGGCACATTTATATTGGAGGTCCATATACTTTCATCCAGGTGATGTATTTTCACTGGTTTCTTATGTTGTCTCTCTCCTCTCCATTCTTGCTAGGCAAATGCTATGGCGACCTCAGCAGGTACAGTATCTGAGGATGCAGTAGAGGATGACGGGGGAGAGCATCTGTCCCGCAGTTCTTCTGAGGTGTCTAAGCTGAGCTCCAAAAGTGCCAAGGAGCGAAGGAACAGAAAGAAAAAGTGGCGGAAAGAACAGGAAGAAAAAGGTGACACCGAGAAGGTAGTGAAGTCAGAATCCGATGACGGCAGCAAGAGGAGCCGCTTTCGATTCCGAGACAACAGGCTTGGGCGGAAGGCCTCTATTATTAACCAGGTGAGAGAGTTAATAGTTAATACATAGCATTGGTTGATTTGATATAAGAGGTGTTGTTCCTTGCTGTCTTTAAAAAAGTAAATAAAACATATTTTTGTTATATTGATTGAAAGTCTGTAATGCTGAAAGCAATAGTTAAATGTTCAATGTGTCATTTTTAGGAGGATCTATTGACAGAAATGCAATATTATATACATAACTATGTCTTCAAAGACCTCACAAAATGAACCATTTTTTTTTATTACCTTAGAATTAGCTATTTCTATCTACATACACCCCTTCCCCTTAAATGGAATTCACCATGTTGTTTCTACAGTACAAACTGCTCTACAGAATGCGTTTCGCAGTGTCCTGTGTCAGCCACTGTAGTGCTTCGAAAGGGAGTGGCGAGCGGTGCAGCCGTTGGTTGCAATTTGTGACCTCACCACTAGATACCGCTAAATTTCATACACTGGACCTTTAAGGTGTTCTAAATTTTAATCTATATAATATATTAAAAAATTCCTGCATGTCAACCTATGTATCTGCATAACTCAGCCTTACAAAACCATATGTTCTGTTTCCTAAACAAGAATTGTGCTAAAAACACCTTACTTTGAGGTCAGCTATGCATGCACACGAGTTGGCAAGTGCCTTACAAGACGTCGTATAGAGCCCCGGCCCAGAGAATTGTCTTTATCTATTGACAATAGACAATTGGCTTTTTTCACTGGAAGGCGGTACTTTGTTAGGGCGACCTTATTGAGTGTTGCATTTCCCCCCTTTCATTGTTTAGTTTCGGTTTTAAAGTAAGAAACGACATTCAAACGTCACCAACAGGCAAATTGGTTTAATCATTTGTAAATATAATGTCATATATGTTATTAAAAGACATACTTATAATTAATTTTGTGTAATATTAAACTGCCCCTCTCAAAATGATTTGAAAATAACAACCCTTGGAATGTCGCGACTGGCCAGTCAGAATCAAGCATTCAAATGAGCCGTGTAATAACTAGTTATAATCCATCATGTGTTCCTTTGGAGACTCTCAGCTAATAGCATATCATATGACATTGACCATTCAGTTTAACATGAAATATGAAAAATATGGCAAATATCTGAGCATATCCACCTTATTTTTGAACGCGGAAGTAAACGATGTGACTTACTTCCTTTTTGTGTTGACACTTCCGTATTATTAGCCGGCCGGTGGAAAACAATGGAAGTGTGTCGCCGCAGGACGAAACACTATTAAAACAGTTCTGGTAAATATTTTTCACACCCGCGATATATTACACAGTGGGAGGATGAAGTGGCCTGATATATTATATGAAGATAATTCAAGTACTTCGTATTTTCTCTCGGAGTTGACGGGTCTTTGATGCACAACCATAAAAGCACAGAGATGTACCAGTAACGTTACATGCAGAGCAGGAAAGTCGGTCGGAATTTGTACATGAGTACATTTGTACATAAAAGCAGATGTGAACCCCAGTCAAAGTGTTGCAAACATTCTTGGATCCTTAAAAACTAATAACAGAAGAATGGAGATGGCTGGTTGCTATTGTATCGCGGGTCTCCACCGAGCTGCAGCACATCACTACTTTCTAAAAACAACAAAAACAAACCAATAACTGTCTGTTCTTATGTCTATTATAAATGTTGTTCATTCTCTCCCTTGCTTACGTCAACTTTATCACTATGCTATACGTCAACTAATCCTCCTAGTAACATGGCCTGGTAAACTAGGCTATTATTACCATTTAGTGTGTTGACAAAATGTTAAATGTGCTTTGGATAAAAAAGCGTTTGCTTTAGCCTAATGCGTTTTAAACTGCTAAATACATTTAAAAATGCTGACAGCTAAATTTCAACTGCTGCTAATTTAGTGTCACTCTTTCCGTATGTGCCTGAATTTGAATGTTTACTCATAAACATTATTAATAAAGTTGATTATTTATTAGTTATTGCAGGAAAGTAGGTAAATTATGCAGGAGAAAGGGCATCCAGTAGACATCCCATGTTTTGTAGACATTTTTTGAGTTTGTACCGACAATTATGGCAACCTCTAACTGCACACATTAAGATTGTACCTTTGGATTCCATAATAAATATTAACTAGCCAGTCAAAATAGCACACTAGTCTCACTCGCAATACGGCTGCCATTAGCTATAGTGGCTCACCGGAAGTCTAAACACAAACAACACAAAGATGGCGGTGCCCACATTTACGCCAAAAATAAGGTGGATAAAGGGAGGCAGTGGATAGGTGTTTATTTGGTAACCTTTACAATATCTCTAAATCTGCCGACGCTCTGAAAAGGTGTACCTCTGCTGCAGTCTCTGTTATGTTACAATAGCTAGCTGCTGTAACCTCTGATGCTTCCTGTTATGGCCCAGTTTAGCCCAGCCCACAAAATTGCTGTTCTCTGCTCTGCTCTGTGCAGTCACAGCCACTTTCCGCTGAGTCATTGCCATATCACCACGATAGTGATTAGACAAAGTGCTTCAGCCTTACACTAAAAGATCAGAGGAAGAGAAAGTGCTGTTGCCCATCTATCTATTGCTGTTATTCTTTCCATCTCATTCATTCATTAGTTCTGTTACGAAATTTAGCGGACTCCCTTATTTCTTACTGCCTTCATAGACAGCTGACTTTTAAGTCTAACCATCATGGATTTTTTTTAAGTAACCGATTTGGAATGCTTTATACAGACAACATCTCAACACGACACAACTACTACACTGTAAAAACTGAATTTTATGTTTTATTTCACTGATTTTTCATTTATTTTCGAAATGCATTAAAATGTTAAATAACAGAAATAATGCAAATTTACAAGTTCCGTGTAAAGTAACATTCAAAACATGTAATTTCGCATTTTTTCCGGCATCCCAGCTGCTGGAATATTACTGTTTATTTTTCTGCAGTGTTCTCTATATTTGGGAAAAATTCACTACATGTTAATGTGTTGCTTGGCTATAGGAACTAGACTGTTTTGCAGGATTTAAACAACACTGGTCTAGAAGCACTTCCGTATTCATTTTCACAAAATATAACCAACGTATTTGGTGAGTATTTAGAACTGAATCAAAATGTTGAACTATCATCTTTAAGACTTTTGTGAAAAAAATACTGAAACAAGAAGTGCTTGTGGACCAGTGCTGTGTACATCTTGCAGAATGGCCAAAACAAGCATGAAAATAAGCTAAAAAGCTTATAAAGATGTTTAGTTATCTTTAAAACAAATATAGATTTTTTTTAGTTTAGCCAGCCTCTAAAATATTTTGTTGTGTAGAAATTTTAAGTAGTGTGGAATATTGTTGTGGACACTATGGCAGCGTTAAAGTTAAAAATTCTGAGATTCACTGCACGATACTCAAATAATGGATTTTTAAATGTGCATATACAGTATATTTATGGATTGGCCTTCTCGGAATGGTATGATGCTGTCAGAGAATTTGGTGATAGAGATCTATTCATGACGTTTGTCAACTTTTTCTGATGCGACATCAGTGCTTTACAGAGTGCATTTAGTTATTCCAAAATGCAGTCAAGACCTGTGTTCAGATAAATGCTGAGATGTCTATGTTGTTGTAGAAAGACATAGGGTATGGCAGGAAAACTTTCACTGCCCCTGTGAATTATTTAACCACCCACTATAAATCTTTCATCTGATGAGAGCAGTAATATAGTGCTTAGACTGGAACTCACACTCATGGGTCCTATACCCCACCCTGTAAATTTTGCTCATATTAGCAACACTGCCTTTAATTGGAGGCCAATTTCATTATTTATTACAATGTGACCAGACATTCCCCCCGGCAGTGTTTTGTCCCCTGGTTACCAGTAGTTTAAAAGCCACTATCAGAGAATAACGCTATAAAATCTGCTTTAAAATGTTTGCCTTTGTGAGTGCAGCAAGGCAATGTCACCCGTTTACCAGATTAACCCTGTACTCCTCAGTGAGTGATCTGAGGAAAACAGTCCCTGCTGAGAATGCATTTAGGCCTCACTCAGCTGTACATAGTCTGCAGTGGTCAACCGCTGCATTACTGAGAAGTCTCTCAGCACCACAGAGAAAATGCCTGCGCTAGCAACCAGCATTCTGCATTATCAGTGAATTTGAGCAAACAGTTAGAACAGCAATATTAGTCGTTTTAACTTGCATCTCGGATCATCTGGGGATTTCAGTTGGAAAAAAGTATAACATACATTTTAGCCAGGAACAACTATTCTCCACAGCAATAGTTAATAGTTAAAACTAGATAAAAATCCTCTACTTTTACCTTTATGTAATTCCAAACCTGTGTACAGATATTTGCATTTATTTATTTGGTAACTCTTTACAATGATGTTGTATTTGTTAACAATAAATGCATTAGCTAACATGAACTAACAATTAGCATTATTTTTAAATTCCTTTATTAATCTTTGTTAACCTTTGTTAACATATGCCAATACAGTTGTTCATTTTAATTCATTGTGCAATGTTAAAGTTGCACCTGCTGATTTAAAAAATGTATTAGTAAATAGTGTCCTCGACTAAGGGTCGAATCAGAATTGTCACGTCTTGCCTATAATCGACTGATAGTCGAATCGCACGCGTGTGTGTGTGCGCGTGTGCGTGCACGTGAGGACGACACCAGGTGATTAGCAAAGTGCAGCGCAACATTGATGCGCCAAAAAAACATTCAAATTTTAATTTACAGAATATGTTTATAACCAGATTCAAGCACAGTGTGAAAAATACATGTTTAGGCAAAACGTCTGAAATGAACATATAGGCCTATTCAAAACACAAGCCACAAATAGCAAAATTAATGGACATTTTCTGAAACATTTTCTGAAACAAAATCACGTGCCACTTAGGCCTACTAGACCGGGGTCGCCTCAAAACTATTTTTAAAACTTGAATTATCTTTTACAAACGGGAACAAGCCTACAGCACGTTCAATACCAATGAACTACCAATAAAGTTACCTTATTTACCGCATGTTAAGGAGGAATGTATTAAAGCATCTTACCATTTAAACAGTCAAAAAGTCCGTTTCACCTTTTTTCCTGCACACTCTTTCTCCGTCCTCCTGACACGCCCGCTTGCTTTCAGTGCATGACAAGTTCCAGAAGTCTGTGCCTTGCTTGCCAGGCTATATGCTGTGATTTTGGTTTTATACTTGATTATTTTTTTTATCATGTAGCGCAAAGTTCAGTCTAAGTAACGAACTACGTGCATTTACAGACAAAGTGTTAATTCATATTTATATGCCCAAACATTCAGTAAGTGACAGTGACACATGTTTGGAAAGGGTATAAGGATAATGACAAGTTCCAGAAGTCTGCTCCATGCTTGCTATATGCTGTGATTTTGGTTTTGTACTTGATTTTTTTTATCATGCATCGCAAAGTTCAGTCTAAGTAACGAACTACGTGCATTTACAGACAAAGTGTTAATTCGCGTCTGTAAATTCATTTTTATGTGCCCAAACATTAAGTAAGTGACAGATGTTTGGAAACGGTGTACACATTAATTTGCGAGTCATCTGCGGGTGCGTGCGGAACCTGCTGCTTCTCTTTACCGGTCTCCCGAACCCCCAGTACAGAAGACGCGAAGAGACGCGATCCTGTGCTGGGTCATAGCCAGACCTCGCGCTCATATGCGCCGGTGTTTTCGGTACCCAACCCTAAAATGGCCCATTTCTTTACATCATAAATAATATTATTGGTGGCGCAGTCCGTGCCCGTCTGCTATGTATAATCATAATGGCATGATCCCCATTGCATAACACCTCTGCTAAGATTCGACTTCGACTGTGTGATTGGTAGTCGAATCAGGCTCATCCTATGGAAGCATCAAATCTTCGACTATTCGGGGTCACCGCTAGTAAATAGGTAGTTGACAACATTTAATAATTAGAAATGTAAAAAACAATGAAATGACAAAAAATAAAAAATACCAGGTGGTATTATCACCATGAACCCTTTCTATGAACATTTTTCGATTTTTCTGTTGTTTTGTAACGACTTACATTTCATTTTGGATCAAATATGTTTTCAACAATCAGTTAGCTTCTCTTAGTTATGAAATAAAAATACACCAGAATATCAGAAGTGACCTATAATTACATGTTAAATTATTTACTAAATGGCGTTGATCAGCAATTGTTGTTCTAGTAAAGGAGCCATTCGTTGATGTGTTGAGTTTATTTATAACATGAAACATTCTTCCTTTCGCAGTCCTTGTTGAGTATCCCTGGCTCGCCCTTCATGTCCCGTCGCAGCAGTATATTCAGCTTCAAGGGCTCAGAGAACGAATTCGCAGACGATGAGCACAGCACGGTCGAGGAGAGCGAAGACCGGCGCGGATCCCTTTTCGTCCCCTACAGACGCAGCAGCTATAGCGGCTACAGCCAAGGTTCCTCACGCATCAACCCGCTGGCGCCCCACCCTGGCTGCAAGAGAAACAGCACGGTCGATTGCAACGGTGTTGTGTCACTGATCGGGCCTGGGACTGGCCGCCTACTGCCTGAGGTGAAAATAGATAAGGCAGCTTCCGATGACAGTGTAAGGACGTCCACAGGGGGCAGGTTCAGAGTATAGGCATGACAAGAGTGGCCGATTACGATTCCAGTTTAGATTTTGTTTATTATCCCATCTCGACTTCCTTTCCTGGTTCTGAATTTCTGGTCTGTCTATTCTTTTTCCACCCCTTGATGGTTTATTTTCCTCTTCTATTTATTTTTTCTTAATCAGCAAGTCCCACCGGTCCCCACTTCCTCCCAACAGTCTCCCTTTTTGAATGGCATGGCCAAACAAACAAAAAAAGAAACAAACAAAACATGAAATTGGGAGAGCTTTCAAGGGGTCCCTTTGTGCACACACTGGCTGTTAAATATTAATGCCCATCTTTTAACTAACTTGTCCTTCTCTTGCTGCCTTCTACATAATTTATATGCACATTTTTTGGTCATTCATAAGCATACATACAGTAGTCTATTCCTCACACTTAACCCATACCTTCACACCAATCACACAACATCAAAACTATATTTTTTTACATATAAAATTCCACTCCAAAATATTAGGACCACTCTGCTCCCCCCAAAAAGTGTGATGCAAGACAAACCTATCCTAACCTTTCCAGTAACAGCATTGTGCCTCATTTTGGTTAGCATGGTGGTTGACATCCTTATACTCTCTTCACCTTCTCCTCCTGTGTGGGAAGCATGATTTCTAGCCCAGTTTCCACCCAGCTCTTCTGCATCCAGTTCCAGACCTTTAACTAAACATGCACCTGCCATCAAGTAAACTAACAGTATTGTGAAAATGTAACGTTGCTCTGGTTTCAATGAAACAAAGAACCATTGACAAATATATACACCCAAGACTTAAAACTTAAAAAACAGACCAATGTCCATAATGCCAATTCATTTTATATTTGAAGGTCTTGGCAGTGAAAACTGGGCCTTGTGCAGTGTGTATATTGTTATCTTGCTTTGTTCTTGTTTGATATTATAGAGGCAGTTTTTTAAGTTAGTCGACTAGGCTAACGAACAAATAAACTCTACATTAATAAAGTTACTCTAATAATTATAAGTAAAGTAAGCAAAAGTCTCTCATTTAGAATGATGAATGTCATGTAGCTTTTTAAAACTTTGATATTACTCAAACATTGTGGTGTGAAATAGTCTCAGTGCTTCTGTTGCAGGTGACATTTTGTGCAAGGTGCTTTTGTTTTTGTGAGCATGTGCAAGTCTGTTGGCATGGATTAGTATGTTTTCTCCCTGAAAAAAATCTAATTTCTAACTTCCTGGCATTTTCAGACCACAGAGGTGGAGGTGAAGAGAAAACACTCAGGTTCTCTAATGGTATCAGTAGACCAGCTCAATACCTCCTTTAGCCGGAAAGAGCGAGCCAACAGCGCGATGACAGTTGTCACCAACACGCTGGTAGAAGGTATGGTTTAATATCTGTCATTCTGTCCCTTATGCATCATGGGGTATATTGGTTTTGAATTTGTGAACCGGTTTTATAAATAAAAACCTTTTTCCAGTGCATAAATATTACTGCAGTTGATGTTCCCAAAGAAAACAAATGTGCCTTATTTTAACAATGTGTCTTATTATTATTGCATTGTCCTTGCCGGTTACACACAATAACAAACATACAGCATAACCAGTGTAGATGAATCTGTGGTTTACATATGACAATTTATAAAGTACAAAAAAGAATGCTCCTATGAATACTTTATATAAATATTGTTTAAAATGATACAAACTACATACATATAAAATATCGATATAAGTATTGTATACAATTTTTGTTTAGTATATAGATAGGAGTTATTGTAGTATTGATGTACTTCCTCTGGAAAAAGTAACCAGAATCAAAAGCATTCATTAATATGTACCATAAATTCCGTTTGAATGTTATGCATTCATATTACATACTTTGGTGCTCAAAACATGTACTTATTCTCTTTGTCCTCGCAGAACTGGAGGATTCTCAGAGAAAATGTCCACCCTGTTGGTATAAGTTTGCCAATACGTTCTTGATATGGGAGTGTTTCCCGCTCTGGATAAAAATAAAGGAAATAGTGAACTTGATAGTGATGGATCCATTTGTAGATCTGGCCATCACAATATGTATTGTGCTCAACACAGTCTTCATGGCCATGGAGCATTACCCCATGACACCGCACTTTGCAGATGTGCTTTCTGTGGGAAACCTGGTAAGAATGAGTTTTTCACGTTTGCTTGTGTACATACATAACATAGAGCAGGGGTCTCCTACATGTCGCTCGCGAGTTACCAGTAGCTCGTGGCCTGATTGGAGGACATACTGATTCAGACTGATATAGACAGATGTCCCACCCCTCCATTTAAAATAAATAATTTGTTTTGACAGGTAATTTTAATTATTTTCTTTAGTGTTTTAACTATCATTAAACCTATATTTGATTATGAAAAACCTGCGGTAAATACTGCTCAGCGTTAAGGAAAGATAGAAAGTGTCCCAGGCAGGCTCAACACGATGCCGATTTGGTTTCATTTTGTGTGAAAACATGACAGAAGTCATATGCGCCACCTGCTGTCAAACTGTGGATTTACAATTTTATATTATCCAAAGTGCTGAGATTTTTAGTAAGCGTATTAGCCTATGTAGAACTGTTATGGAGCACATAAAATATAATTTATCATTCAAACTCGTCCTTTTATATATGATTTAAAGGCTGAAATGTAAGGTTTATCCTTTAATAAAATATGTTGTTGGTCAAAACTTTATTTGAACATGATAAGATGTTATAGTATTTTTGTTAGTTTAAAATCCGGCCATAATTTTTCACGTTTTTATTTTAATGTTTATGCAAAAAGTGCATAGTGCTCCTACTTTTGTTGGTTTTCGATAATAAAATATGGTGATATTATTTCAGTATGTGTATCAGTACTTTTTGAACATTTCCAGCACATTTTAACATTAACATTAACAGTATTATATAACATATGAAGCTCTCGGCAACTTTAATTTTTAAAAAGTAGCTCTCGAATGATAAAGGTTGGAAGAGGCTGCAACTGAAAAAGATTAGCCTTTATACTGACACCTATTGGTTACTTTAAAAAAAAGAAAAAAAAAAGAAAATCAGGACAAAAAGAAATCGGTTCAGTTTTCTCCTATTGCAGACTGAATGAAATTTATTTTATTTTACTTTTATGGCACATGCTGGTCATTGCATATTTATAAGATTGCATATACATACCTTTATATGGCGAAGTTGTAAGGGTATTTATATTTCAGATAACTTTATCTGACTTCTTTTATAGTATGTTTCATGTTCAATTGTTTCCTCTCTTACGCCAACACTTCTCATGCTGTAATGAACAGCAACACTGGATCTCACATTTCCATTTTCAGTTATGACTCTACTGATGTCTGCTGCACAGCATCTGATGGGCCTACATTGAAAATGTAGCCTGCATTAAAACAAATTTCCATCATCCCCTGAGTCTCTAGTTTCTTCGACCTCCGCCCTCGCCCCATCCCTTCCTTCTCATATCCGATTCAGAGGTCCCGCAGTACTCAGGCTCGCAATACAAGAGAATTGAGAGATGTGCGTGCGTGCTGTTGTGCAGGAAGCATTACATTAATATTTTAGGTAACTCTAAAGATTAGTACAGTAATAAACTGTGAAGGTGTGGTGGACATCGTGTTCTGTGGTATAAATTTAGCTATTTTTGAGGAACCGGTCAAGACAAATCTGGAATACAGGCCTTTTTAAAAATAACATTCAATAGTTTCAAAGAAGAAAGGCTTAAAAGTTTAAATCAAATCGTCTTCTGTGTGGAAAGAAAATGAAGGAAAAGAAAATTTCAGTTAGATTTTTTGAGCACATGAAACCATATGACCACATTCAACCCTGTTTGCATTATGTCAAGTGACAAGTCATCACTTGTTCTGCTTTTTATTTATTTATTTATTGTTTACTTCAGGTGTTCACAGGTATCTTCACAGCTGAGATGTTTGCAAAGCTGGTAGCCATGGATCCATACTACTACTTCCAAGAGGGCTGGAATATCTTTGATGGCTTCATCGTGAGCTTGAGTTTGGTGGAGCTGGGGCTGGCTGATGTAGAGGGGCTGTCTGTGCTCAGATCCTTCAGATTGGTGCGTGATAAGTGAATAAATGAAGATTTCTTCATCTCTATATGCATGTGTCCAATACATGCATTTGTGCGTATAGTATTTTAATATCACATCTCACTGTTCTGTTCCTCAAACTTTTCCCTTATACAGTTGAGAGTGTTCAAGTTGGCTAAATCATGGCCCACTCTGAACATGCTGATAAAGATCATTGGTAACTCAGTGGGAGCTTTGGGAAACCTGACCCTGGTGCTGGCCATCATCGTCTTCATCTTCGCTGTGGTGGGCATGCAGCTGTTTGGGAAGAGCTATAAAGACTGTGTGTGTAAGATCGCAGAAAAGTGTGAGCTGCCTCGCTGGCACATGAATGACTTCTTTCACTCTTTCCTCATCGTGTTCCGTGTGCTGTGCGGAGAGTGGATCGAGACCATGTGGGACTGCATGGAGGTGGCAGGGCAAACAATGTGTCTCACAGTCTTCATGATGGTTATGGTCATTGGAAACTTGGTGGTGAGTTCTTGTTTTATCATATTGCAGGTCTTCCTTGCTTCTTCTTTCTCCTCCTTCTTTTTGTGTTTCATTTCACTAGTCCTCCCCATGTAGTTCTTCAAACTGCCATATGTCCATATGAAGTCCATGTGAAGTGGGACAGGGCCTATAATCGTCTACAGATATATCGGCAGTAAACGATTCTTCTCTTGATCAGGTGCTGAACTTGTTCTTGGCCTTGCTGCTCAGCTCCTTCAGTGCTGATAATCTGGCAGCCACAGATGACGACGGCGAGATGAACAACCTGCAGATCTCAGTGATTCGCATCAAGAAAGGCATCGCCTGGTTCAAAGTTCATATGAGGCTTCTGGTGGCCCACATCCTGAAGAAGAAACCTCTGGAGGACGAAGACAAACCTCTCGACGACATGTTTGACAAGAAACTCAACATTATAGGTAACCACACTGGCGTGGACATCAAATGTGATCTCAACTACCCCAAAAACGGTAACGGTACCACAAGTGGCATCGGCAGCAGCGTCGGAAAGTACATGATCGACGAGGAACCCATGTCCTTCATACACAACCCCAACCTAACGGTACGGGTACCTATCGCTGTGGGAGAGTCAGACTTTGAGAACCTCAACACGGAGGACTTCAGCAGCGAGTCGGATGTGGAAAATAGCAAAGATGTAAGTATGAAGACTATAAAGCTACAGAATGTTGGAAAATGTTTCTAAAATGGTAGGGAATATTAAGGCTTAAAGATGCGTTCTAGCCAGCATATTTTTGTAGGGATGCACCGAATGTTTGGCAAAAAAAGCATGTGTGAGTCACATTTTTATGCATTTGGCAGACGCTTTTATCCAAAGCGACTTACATTGCATTATACTATACATTAGTTTTTTGTATGTGCAATCCCTGGGATCGAACACATGACCTTGGCGTTGCTAGCGCCATGCTCTAACCACTGAGCCACAGGAAAGCTATATGATATGATCAAGCAGTAACCAGCACAGAGAGAGAGAGCACATTTTAAATTGTCTGAGAAAGACACAGCACGGAACTTGTCGCGCCGGAGTAAATTTCTGAATGGAAGCGTCTTTACCGGTCGGTAAATTGTGTTCTTCAGACTGGAGCGGGGCGGTCTGACAGTAGCACCGCTGCTCGCGACATCCTTTAACATCATACAGTGGTCGCGTGCACACAATTCCATGTACTAAACAACTTGTCAAAGTATGTTTTGTGCATCCCGGCCACGAGTGCACCTTCTGAGAGAACAGTGACAGACTTTTGTGGGTGGAGTTTGGAGGAGAGACGTGAACTGAAATGGTTGTCAGTCATAATTGCTTGCATGGATGTTTTTTCTCTCTTTAAATCATTTTGCAATGTAGCCTATAATAATCCAACAGTTTTCGTTTATTCATATTTTTAGCTTATAATGTTAAATGACACTTTTTAATTAAGTGTTTTGTTGTAGGGCTACAGAGTACAGTGCATTCTTTCAGCAGTCAGTCATAGGCCTAATATATGCTATTCAAGAAGTGAGGGGGCTCTTTTTTTGTTGTTTTAATTTAGCTTACTTGTTTTGCTCAATTTTATTTTAAGTTGTATTGTATTATATTGAAAGCAAGACAGAATATACAAAGCATTTTGACCATTCAGTTTATGCAATAGTGCAAAAATTGGCTAAATAAATAGAAATACGAAAAGCCATGTTCGGTGTTCGGCCTTCGGCCAAGTGTTTCATTTTTATTCGGCTTCGGCCAAGAATTTTCATCTCGGTGCATCCCTATATTCTGGTATAGCTTTTATGAGCCATTGCATGAAAATGTAGAGATTTTGGAGGCAGCTAAATGGACTGCAAGACTGCCGTTTAAAGCTCTCTTTAGACTTCTGAGAGAAAATTCAGTATGTGAAATAGTTACAGTTTGACATTAAAAGATATATTGTAAACTCCTATACTGTATTGTACCGTGTTATTTTGATATTCGAAACCCTTTCTGGTACCTTTGTGCTGATGTTATTGTAAAAAAGACTAAAGAAGAAGTGATATTTTTTATATATGGCTGAAGTAAAACCTATAAAAACGTGTAGGTAGCCCATACAGTATTCTTCAAGGAATTGAAAATGGCTTACTGCTGCTTATTGTACAGAATCTACGGATCATCATTTTGAGGCCACAATGCTTTTAGCATCATTTTACTTTGGAAGGAGTTGGCTTATGCATGTGGACGCTGGCAAGGGTGTGAGTTTTTCTTCCTGGTGCGGTACAATTGTTGTGTAATGTTTCATTGCAGGAATCACATTATTGAGACAATTTTATAATTTCTTGATTAAGGAAAATGTATTCATTGATAAAAGACGGCTGCATGACTGGTCAGACTGTATAGACTAATACAATCTTTAAAGAAAATGTTGTCATTTTTAGGGGTTGACTAAACTCGTGTCCAGGGGTTATGAGCAGAAGATAGCGGTTTTTGTCTATAGAGTGTAAGTAGATAAAGACAGTGTCAGTAGTTGATTACAGACTGCAGATTACAGCAGCATGGGTGGATTAAGGTTTTGCAGGCAGTATAAGAATGTTGAGTGGTGCTATTCCTGTGATTTATTACCTTGCTGCTGCTGCTGAGTGCTGAGCCACTCAGCCAAAGAATAGATGCAGTCCACTAGATGATGTAATGCTTTTCCTTTGTTTGTGTGTGTGTGTGTTTGCACACATAAATGTGTAAAAGATTTATGAAAATTGAGGTATTGAAGGTGGGTTTCTCACACACTACCAGGGACAGATTATACTACAGTAGTAAACTAGAAAACCCTGGTATAGTTTCATTTTTTAGCACATCAATGTATAACATTGGTAACAAAATAACACGTAACCGAGAATTTAAAGAGATAATTAGAAGAACTAATTTATTAAAGTGATAGTTCACCAAAATGAAAAATCTGTCATCCTCTACTCACCCTCTTGTCATGTTGAACCTTTATAACTTTCTTTCTTCAGCAGAACACAAAAGATATTTTGATGAAAGTTGGTAACCGAACAGCACTGGCCCCTATTCACTTCTATTGTATGGACACACAGGGGCGCCTGCAGCCGTACGCACTGTGCGTACCATAAGAGGGCGCTAGTTATAATTTTATTTATATGTTTAAAAATTAAAAGAGTATTTAAAATTGATTAATCTGTGTACACTCATGACATATTGAGAAAGCAAGAGAGAATGAGAGTAAATAAATAACATAAATAGTGTGTATGTTGTAAAATCAAATGTGTGTATCAGGTTAGCGGTTCTCACGATCTGTTAAAGTAACATGCCAGGTTGCCAGAACAACCAACAAAGACTAACCTAAAATAAACCAAAAAATCCAAATAGGTTATATTTTATAAGACCACAAAAACTCAAATATCCTTAACTGAGCTTTTTTTTTTTACAAATAAAGTGCCAAGCTTTATGAGCTAAACACCAAATATCAAGCATAAAAGCGCTTAAAAATAAATGAACATGGCAACACTTTCACAGTTTTAACACCTTCCAAGCATAAACAAAACAAAGCACGCCTGTCAGTGGTAGTTTACTTTAAATTAAAGCCGAAAATTACATTTTATGTTTTTACAATTTACAGCTGCAAAATGCTAGAACAGCGTTACCAGTGGGTCAGTCATCACTTAATGCGGGAGTGACTATACCTGTTCCGTACACACATGGAATGATAATTTAGTGAATTCACTCCCGTATTTAAATGCGATTGTCACTTTCGAAACTGCAGCGTGTGCATGGCGCAACACGATGAAAGACACCAGGCTTACTGGATTTGCACTAATGAACATTCAACCTGAGATTAAAATGAACTGCGAGGAGGTGCTTAAACAGGGAGGAGGAGAGTAAGCTTCAAACATCTATAAGCAAGGTTTATCTTATATATATCTTTTATATATTCATTATTTTTGTGGCATTTCTTGAGTATTTGGTATTTGCGTGTGTGAGAGCTTTATATTGGGTGGGGGATTCTGTGCGTACCCTGAGATAAAATCCTGCAGGCGCGGCTCCCCTGTGGACACAAACCAGTGCAAGTGAATGAGGGCCAGTTAACAACATTCTACAAAATATTTTCTTTTGTGTTCTGTGGAAGAAAATCATACAGGTTTGAAATTGGTTTCGAAAGTAAATGATGACAGAATTTTTAGTTTTGGATGAACTATCCCTTTAATATCTTAATAACTAAATAAATCCACCTTTTACATTATGTCCCTTTTTTTACTGGGTTGTCGAGCTGTAGGCAGGGAAACACACTGGACAGGTGGCCTATCACATGACTTCTAAAACTGTATTTAAGATTAAATAAAATAATTTTACTTTAAAAACGGCCTTTATTGAATACACAAATGGGACTAGTGAGTGATGACTGTGTGAAAACGAATGATATTAAATAGTTTTATTAATTCATACATTAAAATACAAATTTAATCTAAAAATGACAAGATGTAATCTGAACTAAAACAAACAAAAAACACAAATATATGAAACTAATAATTCATTAAATGAAAACTAAATTACTGCAAAAATAAACTAAATATAAAAAAACTCGCCCAAGCAGGAAATCATGTGATCTGAATGAATGATGTTCAAAAGGAAGATTTTTTTTATAATGCCTCTCACAAGCATACAGTACATAGATAGTTTTCCTGTCAATGTCCTCTCTGTGCAACCACCGGGTCACCTTGACCCAGTTTAGACGTAACAAATCTAGTCTTGCTGAACTCCACGTGCTGAAATCTAGCCAGTGGCATCGCCGTAGATCATTCTTGCTAGCCAATCAGAGCGTTGCCGGGTGGGTGGTCATTTTTGATTGGCCCGGCTGAGTCAGTGAGGACTGCAGTGGTAGTGCGTGAGGGTTCTTTGATGCTTTTCGCTTTTGATGCTTTTGACTGCTGTGTGTGTGTGTGCGCGCGCCTGTGCGTGTGTGTGTGTGTGTGTGTGTATTGACGATGAAGCTTTTCTAAAACTGCTGTGTCATCCTGGTCTGCTGTGATCAGGGTCAGGCACTCCAGTAAAGATTTATGCTGTTTTAGCTGTTCGTGTGTTTAAAATGAGCTTCAAATGATTGTAGTTGCTTGTAGTATATCTTACAATAAAGTTGCTTCCTTAGAAATATGTATGATTATATTTTTCTATTAATCTACAGTCAACGATACTATATTGATGATAATCTAATTAATCTAATATATTAATAAGGCAATGTAAAAAGGAGATAACAATTGATGACAATCTTGATATTTCTATTAATATTTCATATTTTTCATTGCCTATAATTTAGCAGAATAAGCCAGTTTGTCTAATTTCATACAGTATATGCTATATGCTGTCTGAAGAATTGCAGAATCACAGTCAAACAACATAGAGTAAAATGACCCTTTTACTTAAAGGGACAGTTCACCCAAAAATGAAAATTCTGCCATGATTTACAAGTTGTTCCTAACCTGTGTAAATTTATTTGTGCCCTTCAACAGAAAGACAGATATTTGGAAGTATGTTAGCAACTGACATTTCTAGGGCATCATTGACAACCATAGTCGAAAAAAAATATTTTATTATTCTGTTTAACACAAAAGAAGATATTTTGAGTTATGTAGGAAATAGTTCTGGGGCAGCTTTGACTACCATTTTATATTTTTCTACTATGGTAGTCAACGATGCCCAAGAAATGTCAGTTGCTAACATTCTTCCAAATATTTTTCTTTGTGTTCAACCAAACAAAGAAATGTATGCAGGTTTGGAACAACTAGAGAGTGAATTGTCATTTTTGGGTGAACTATCCCTTTAATTTTTCAGTGTAATTCTCATCATGCAATGTAATAAACCCAAATGTTACAATTTATCATTAAATGCACATTGTTTTTAAGTAGGGCCCAATGTCAGTACAGCCTGTTTTGCATCTTCTTTTATCAAAATAGTATAATTTATTATCACAATGTTACAATCTAAAACTAACTTTTGTATTGTGACTTTTTTTTACAAATTATTAATGCTATGTTTTGCTATTATTGCCTCATCTAGTATGTTTTGCCCTTTATGTCCTTGCGATGCGTTTTTTAATTGTAGCTGTTCTCAAATGTAAATCCATCATGAACACATGTGTGATACCCTAATATTGCAACAAAAGTAAATCAATAAGCAATGCCTTATTTGCATAAATAGCAGCAATAACTCATTCATCACTGTCTGATTTGCATATATAGATGATAGTTTTCAACCTTGTTAATTCGCCGAATGTTGAGTCAAGGTTAATTATGGGTTGGGTGAAGTGAATACTAATTATGCTAGCTAGACAGCCAGAAGAACAGTGAAGGTTAGTGCTGAGACACATCTGGCCTCTGTTTGTAATGTACTAGTAAGATTATTGACTAGTCCTTATATCTGCTGATATCAATTTCTATTGTATATTACGTTAATAATTACAGTGACCTAACAGAATAGTATTGTTATCTTTGAAGGCCGGAGGTGATCTCTCTTTGAAATAAATGAATGCATTAGAAGTGCTTAAACAAAACCTAAATTGATCTGTCTTTCCCATATATAGCTGGATGACACCAGCTCTTCCGAGGGAAGTACTATAGATATAAAGCCGGATGAGGAGGAAATGGCCGTAGTAGAGGTGGTGGAGGAGTACTTGGACCCAGAGGCCTGCTGGACCGACGGTGAGCAATCCACGTGTTTGTTGACATGCAAATGTTTTTAAACAATCCAGTATATACAGTGTTTGTATGAGCATCCTGCAAATTAAGGTATACTGGAAGAGCAGTAGTTTGTGTTTTTGTGTTGAGTTTACGCATAATGTGTTTTTCAGCTTGCGTGGCACGTTACAAGTGTTGTGATGTGCCCATCACTGAGGGCTGGGGGAAGTACTGGTGGTTTCTAAGGAAAACCTGCTACCTCATTGTTGAACACAACTGGTTTGAGACACTCATCATTTTTATGATTCTGCTCAGCTCTGGGGCTCTGGTGAGACTACACACAAACACACACAGTTGTGATATACTGTATAATGGTGCTGAATTGAAATTGCAAGAACAAACACCATTTACGCAACACATTGCAAAAGAGCTAACCTGAATAGGCCAGAAATATTTCTTCATCAGTTTCACATTGTGGCAATATTCACTGGCACACATTCAGTTGCTCCTTCTACATCTATATCGAATTAACACCTGCAGTGAATTATTTACACATGTTGGGCCAATGCGGGGCCGTCTGCCACAGGCCCCTGACAGATAAACTCCCCGAAGCAAGAGCCCCATTAGCCAGCAGTCCTTGATTTTACACCGTTAAACCAACTCACACATTTCTAGTCCCATTTATAATGGTTCATGCCATTTCTGAATATCAGTGAATATAAATACTGCATGTAGATACTGAAAGAAGTAAGACAGCCAGAAGATTCTGGAACAGGTTTAGATAACAACAGTGCACAGTGTCTTTCTTCTTGTGCAGTGTTTTACTGCATTACTAATGCACTGGAACTCTAGTTCTATTGGTGTAGGTGATTTTTAATGTGATTGAGGCTGCATTGCTTGCTGTGTGGTATATGATCTATGTAGGTAGCTAATGGCTATTACTGTATTGCACTGTACTGGGCCCTGCACCTCAGCAGTCTGTCCTGGGGCTGCAGTATCTCATGTCTGCTTTCAGGGATTATAGCCAAATGCTGTAGAAAAGGCCCCACATGCAGAAGATGTTGCCGCCTCTCTCTTTTACTGTTAGGGACTGTCACCGAACTCCCATTAATGTAGAAATGTGAGCCAGTGGAAGTGGGGTTGCAGTGCCACACTTTGGTGATACCAGGGACCGTGTCGTGATAGGAGACTTTTATGTGTGTTTTTATGTACAAAATGGACTATTTACACCGAGCCCTGTGACATAGTTCAGTGGGTTCGAAAGTAAAAAAGAGTCTTCAACATTAAATAAACATTGAAACATTGAAACTGTGACAAATTAAATAAAAAATTATAAAAATGGTTCAGATAACCATTGTGTATTATATTTTAAGTCCTTTAAAGCTTTGTGTGATTGTCCTTAATAGAATGCAGTTGCTGTTTTAACAAGAAAAATCCCTTTCTCTGTTTTGTCACCAAGGCATTTGAGGATGTGTACATTGAACAGAGGAAAACTATCCAGATCATTCTAGGATATGCAGACAGTGTCTTCACATACATCTTTATTTTGGAGATGTTACTGAAATGGGTGGCCTATGGGTTTGTCAAATACTTCACCAATGCATGGTGTTGGCTGGACTTCTTCATTGTTGACGTAAGTAATTGACATGGATATCCATTATTTACAGTTATTATCCCTCATAGTACCTTAGACTGCGTAACAGTAACCTTTGGACAGAAATTGAACACAGTATAGACTGATCGTTCTTCTGCGGAAAACATTAAGAGACCACTTCAGTTTTGCCAGTTTTACCAGCTTTGCCTTTTCCAGTTTTTCATTTCTGCATGTAATTCCAGTCCAGTGTCTGTTGAATTTCAACAGAAACAAACCTCGGGGATGACAAAGTCACCCAACAACAATGTGAAAGACTGAGAGAATGCAAAAAGATATGAAGGTTGTGCAAAAAAATCAGGCTTATTTCTTTAAATATTATTTTTTTAAATAGTCCTAAAATACATTTAAAAATATTAGTATTGTGTTGTTTGAACTTGTTTTCTTTGCAGTATATTCAAGATCTGCAAATGTACTTGTTTGTTACTTCTAACAAGTTCATCCCAAGTGACATTTTGTCCTGTTTCAAAATATATTCAAATTATCGCGTACATGCATATGATAAATTCTGAAAAATGTAAATAGTTTTGGAGTGGTCTCTTAAATTTTTTTGTGGCTACATGAAAAAGTTTTGTGTATGTCTTTATATATTTTTTTCAAGCTTTTAGGCTGATCAAGTACATTATTGGTTATTACAAAGGGTAATATGCTCTGCTGCTGGTACATTCTGTTCAGTGGGATGTGGTTTTAGTCGTGTCATAATGCCATAGTAAATTTTTATCTGTTGGTATATATTTCATGGAAATTAACTGAAATGTTCACATCTAATTTAACTGTGATTGTAAGATATTGTATGAGGTCTATTTCTAAGTAAAAAAGATGGTTATCAAGTTTCTCTCTCAACCCAGATTTAAACCCTTCATCGATGATTACTAATCATGTGCATGCACATAAAACACGTGCAGTGAACATCCAATAGTGTGTAAATTATTTAATAATTTAATATTAATAAAATGTACATTTTGGGAAATATTTGTACACAAATAATAACAAGGCAAAGATACAATTACAAGATTACAATTAAAACACTGACGTTTTTACACAGCCTGGGCTGCAGAAAATCTTGGGAGCAGATTAGCCGTGTAGCAGTGGTAGTGAAACCATGCATGGCAATAAAAAAACCCAGAACCAATCTACCTTTTTAAGTCAGAAAAGCCAGAGTTTGCTTATACTAAACCCCAACCTACATGGGAAGCAACTAAAACTGGTTTTGTGGAACAGCCCTCAGGAGTTTAGCTAATTTCCATACATAAAAGTCTTAAAGATACATTGTCTAATTAAAACAGATTATTATACCACGTCCTAACCAAACGCAACGCGATAAGATTCCAGCATTAAGCAATTTGTCAGTCCATATCGAACTGGAAAAAGGGGTGTGGCGTGACAATCAATCAGAAAACACAACCAATCAGACTGCTGTTGAGGTTGATGCATCCTATTTCATGACTCTTGGGATGCCTCACTGGACGCTACGTTATAATTGCTATAATTTCAGATTCTAAACTTATATACGCAGTTTCTCATCATTCATGTTTTTATGAAACATGATTTATATTCATGAAATCAAGCGTGCAGAACTTCCGACGAATGAGATCACAGTGTGGGCGGGGCTGTCGACAGAAATGTGTTAGAAATAGAAACAGTTTCTGTCGCTGCTGGTTAGGACAAAATCTCTGAATAACATGGAAAATATGCCTTTTATCGTATTCGGTGTCGTGTCACTTTTGGTTAGGACACGGTGAAAAAATCCTACAGTATGTATCTGTCAATGAGAGTGCACATTCAATAAAAGTGTGTGTTTGCTGAGCGTGTTTATGAAAATCCTAAACAAAAGTATTGATAGTTTATTGTCCCTGACAGGCACTGTAACCTTGTCTCTCTATAGTGCTGATGGACACACAGGGCATGAGGGGCCATAAGAGGGCCGAGAAGTGAGGGGCCAGGGTAAGGTCTCTGTGTCAGGACTCTCTTGTTCTTTTCCAGGAGTTCCTCTCTCTCTCTGCCTCCTTACTCTCCCAAACCGCCCTGTTACCCTAATGACTCTCGTGTGTACCGTACAGTATGCGGTTGGTGTTCGTACAGTATGTATCGTGCGTATTTTGTGTGAACAAAGTAAAGTGAATGTGCTTGTAAGTTTGTGCACATCTCTTCTCTAAATGTGTTCCTTCACGTGTGTTATTTCTCTTTTTGCAACTATCTCAACCACAAGTTTCCTTCCAGGTTTGCTGTAAGCTGCTTTCCAAGCATCTTCTGCCTGAAATAGCAAAACCAAATCTCATACTAAGATTAAAACAAGGGTCGCCCAACATGCCTATAACTTTGAGTGGTTAACCCCATGTTTAACCTTAATCTCTTTCCTTCTCTTTCCTTCTCTTTCCTTTCCTTTCCTTTCTTTCTTTCTTTCTTTCTTTCTTTCTTTCTTTCTTTCTTTCTTTCTTTCTTTCTTTCTTTCTTTCTTTCTTTCTTTCTTTCTTTCTTTCTTTCTTTCTTTCTTTCTTTCTTTCTTTCTTTCTTTCTTTCTTTCTTTCTTTCTTTCTTTCTTTCGTTGAATACACATATGTGCATACATACATGAGCTTGTGTTTGTATGTGTATGTATATATGTGTTTACTGCCTCTCCAGTGTCGACATACAGTTAGGGTTTCTCTCTCTCTCCCCCCGACATCTTCTTTGACTCTCTCTTTCCTTTCTTGCTCTTTCTCTCTTTGTGTAGGTGTCTATAGTCAGCCTTATAGCTAATGCGCTGGGCTACTCAGACTTGGGCCCCATAAAGTCCCTGAGGACTTTGAGGGCTCTCAGGCCCCTGAGAGCTTTGTCCCGGTTTGAGGGCATGAGGGTAAGATCCAGGGCTGCCCCATGCATGCCAGTCACTCCGTGAGAACATGACTGCATGCTGCAAACCACCATTGTACAGAAAGTGATACCACAGCTATAGAGGAATAAGCAAATCTGTGAGGATTCTGAAAATCCAAATGACATTGTAGTGGATAAACTTACACTTCAAGTGCATGTGTTTGAAAAATATATCCGCATGGAAAACTTTTTCAACATTGCGTCATGATGCAGCTGAAATGTTTATTTTTATTTAATTGGTTATGCTTCTGAATGATGAAATTTCTTGACTATTTTAATTGACACCACAAATAATCTTATAGCAACTTTTGGGGAAACTTATGGTTTTAGAATAAACACGAGATAAAACCATCAGGGGATATTATGTAAAGCTGCCTCATCACAACCATTATTTATTTTATGTTTTGGTTTTTAATTGGGCCATTTATGCAACAGCATTAGTAGAAGGCCTGTTTGTGAATTTTCAAGCATCCAAATGACTGAATAACTGTTTCTAATAAAAGGACTTCTGTCATTTGCTCAAGTCTTTTCCCAACCAAAACCCATTCACATGCTCTGTTTTCACTATGCATATTTTCTGCACCGCAACATTAATCCTACAATGTTTATATCCTTACTTCACCTACTGACTTATTTCACATTATCACCAAATAATGTAAACAATACAAGCACAGATGTCTCTTTGGCTTGTTTATTCATAATTTGATTAAGCCTTTTCTTTTATTATAACCATTATAATCTCATTTAGCAAAACATTTTCATTATTTTTAAATAAAAAATGGTGACTGATGCAACAAAATCTGCCATCAGTATACCAACAATTGTAGAATCACTTATTACACTTGTACGATCATGTGAATAGAATTTGCATAATCCATTTTTCAATGCAAAGCAACATATTTATCATAGTTTTTTAATACACATATTGATATTCTATACTCTGTGTCCAACTATGTCACCTGCTCTTTTGTCATTGCTAATCATGTTGTGTGCATGCTCTTTGTGGTATAATCAGAAAGCCATGTACCTCTCTAGACTCTAGCAAGGACTAGATTGTTTGGGTTGTATTTCCAGGACCACAAATTAATTACAGTGAGTTACAGTAGTAGGATTTGTTAACATGGTAATAGGATTTGGTAACATTTGTTAACTATTTATGTTACTAAAAAGGGGGCCATGGCTTCTGCTGAGACTTGTGCCCTGCATGTGCTCATATTGGCTTATCTTATTTCATCTTCAATCAATCATACAATGTTCTAAAGGGGGTCGCACACTGGACGAGAAGCGCCAAGAGTTAAAAAATCGAACATATTATTTTCTATTGTAAGTGTATGCATACTGGCGACGCTATTGGATATCTTTCAGGCGTGCGCTCTTATTTGACAATCATTTGTTTCTGAACAATAGTGAAAAACTGTCATAACCACAAATAACATAGGCTACTAGAATAATTATTAATACAAATCACATACTAGAAAAGCTACTTGATGTTAAATAACAATAAAATAAGAGAAAGTTCTGTCCCATAGTAGGAAAAATTACTTAATCTTTTTTTTGTTCTGTTGAACACAAAAGAAGACATTTTGAAGAATGTATGTGTAACAAGGTTCAATAGAAGGGAAGGAAGGAGGCGGGAACCGGCGAACATTTAACAAACTTTAATACAAAATAAACAAACAATAATTCAGCAAATAAAAGGCCGGCAGCCACCTCACGGTCGACTGCCGGCCACACGCACATAAACAAACTTAACTTCCGGGCCCGGTCCTCTCTCGTCGGCAGTCCCGTCGCTCGTCCTCTTATGCTCCCTAGCTCCCCGTGAGGCATGCGGGACCGGTGCGCGTACAGCTGATACTCATTATCACTCACGCCACCGGCCCCGCCTTCCTGCCCCACGGCTCTCGTCCCGCCTTCCTGCTACAGTATGATAGCAAACAGTTGGCACTTTGGACTACCATTGTATTTTTTCCTACTATGGTAGTCAATGGGGGCAAAATCTGTCTGGTTATAAGCATTCTTCCAAATATCTTTCTCTGTGTTCAGCAGAACAAAGAAATGCATACAGATTTGGAACAACTCGAAGGTGAATAAATGATGACAGAATTTTCATTTTTGGGTGAAGTATTGCTATAAAACTGGCCCATCTTTAATCAGAAGTGTCACGAGTGGCGGCAGAAGAACCCAAGCGCAGGCAGGCAGTGAAGGGGTTGACAGATAATATTTATTAAATAACTAAACCAACAAAAAACACCCACGAGGGGGTAACGAGGACACGACTAATATAAATGAAAACACTGAAAACAAAACACTTCCCTCGATGGGGCAAAACACTGACAGGACTAAACTAAAACCAGGCAGGGAT
>NC_079896.1:13695495-13813579 GCF_024868665.1 Triplophysa rosa | reverse complement strand
TGTAACAAGGTTCAATAGAAGGGAAGGAAGGAGGCGGGAACCGGCGAACATTTAACAAACTTTAATACAAAATAAACAAACAATAATTCAGCAAATAAAAGGCCGGCAGCCACCTCACGGTCGACTGCCGGCCACACGCACATAAACAAACTTAACTTCCGGGCCCGGTCCTCTCTCGTCGGCAGTCCCGTCGCTCGACCTCTTATGCTCCCTAGCTCCCCGTGAGGCATGCGGGACCGGTGCGCGTACAGCTGATACTCATTATCACTCACGCCACCGGCCCCGCCTTCCTGCCCCACGGCTCTCGTCCCGCCTTCCTGCTACAGTATGATAGCAAACAGTTGGCACTTTGGACTACCATTGTATTTTTTCCTACTATGGTAGTCAATGGGGGCAAAATCTGTCTGGTTATAAGCATTCTTCCAAATATCTTTCTCTGTGTTCAGCAGAACAAAGAAATGCATACAGATTTGGAACAACTCGAAGGTGAATAAATGATGACAGAATTTTCATTTTTGGGTGAAGTATTGCTATAAAACTGGCCCATCTTTAATCAGAAGTGTCACGAGTGGCGGCAGAAGAACCCAAGCGCAGGCAGGCAGTGAAGGGGTTGACAGCTAATATTTATTAAATAACTAAACCAACAAAAAACACCCACGAGGGGGTAACGAGGACACGACTAATATAAATGAAAACACTGAAAACAAAACACTTCCCTCGATGGGGCAAAACACTGACAGGACTAAACTAAAACCAGGCAGGGATCATCAACAGACGGGAGACAGGAACAATGAAAACAGGCAGAATATAAACTTACGAACAAGGTGGTATCACAGGGCACACGCATACAAGCACATACAAACGTAATACACGAGCACAGGACAAAGGAACATGAGGGTATAAATAGGGAAGACAAACGAGGGATAACGAGCAAGGGCAGGTGTGGAACATAAGACACAAGTGGGAGACAATACAGGAAACGAGAGGGGCGGGGCCAATGACAAGACACTGGAGAGAACGTATATTATTGTCAAAAGGACAATAATATGTTTCTCTCCACACATAACCAAAGACTTTGCCATGGCTCTGCTACAAGACCAAGAAAAACATGACTAAGGAAGCAGAGCCATGACAAGAAGTAGATGGTAAACCTACACATACACATACACCTGCACGTCCGGTGAGTGATGCCCTTAACATCACAGCTTTTTGCGTGTACCGTGAGTAAGAGGGAACTGGAAGGGCAAGAGACTTCCTCTACAATGTCTTACTGTATGTTTCAATCTCAACCTTGTGGTGATTGGTTGCCTAATATAATTGTTCTTTTGTAACACTAAGCAATGTACTGGTATGGAAAGAGGAAAATATTGATATTCAGTATATAACAATCAATGCAATTATCCTACTTTAAACTTTGCAGTGAGATAAAAACTCTCAGTTAGTTTTTCTTATGTTACATTATGGTATTTTCTAGTTCACCAGAATTTCAATCTAATCATTTAGAAAAGAAAGAACTTTAGATTTTTATAACCATTCCCACTTTAATGTTAAGTTGGTAGTTATTGATTCGATTTTTCTTTATAATGTAGCAAGCTTTAAAAATACTTTCCTTAAATCCATGCCATTTTTTTTAACATCTTGGTGTTGTCATCTTTGTAATTTAAGCTACAATATTCACTACCGTTCAGAGGTTTAAGGTCACTCATTATTATTTTTTAGCATATTAGAATGATAGTAAATGTATGAATAACACAAATGTAACTTTGGGAATTATGTTGTGATAAATCAAAACAGAACAAGCTTTGATTTGGTTTATTTCAGGGATTTCCACACTGGTATGCTTTTTAAACAATATTGAAAGTGCTGCCTTCTTTTCTGGACTTTAATTGGCTGCGTTGTCTGCATTATTTAGTCAATGTCATACATTTCAAAAACACTTCATCAAATAAATTTGTGGTTTTGTAATAAAAGAAGCTAACATGTTTCAATGATATGTTTCTCTACAAAACATTCAAGTATACATCTCCTACACAAGGTCAATAGAAATATTTCAAGTGACCCTAAACTTTTGAACAGTGGTGTATTTATATATCTCCATGCTCTTTGTGTCATTAGGGGTTAAAGAAAAACTACCGGCCATATGTTGACAAACTGATTGAATGCCAAACCATTGTAGAATCTGTAGAATGTGTAGAGTTTGATTGAATTGTAAAAGAGCTTGGAGACACACACGTTTAATGTTTAACATCTGAACATCACAGCAGTTGTGCTGTTAACACCAGGAACCCAGGGGTAATATACTCTAACTCTCTTTCTCTTTTATTTCTTGTTTTGATCCCGCTCCCCATCATTCCCCCAATCTGTGTTGGTCTGCAGGTTGTTGTGAACGCTCTGGTGGGTGCCATTCCCTCCATTATGAACGTGCTGTTGGTGTGTTTAATCTTCTGGCTGATCTTCAGCATCATGGGTGTCAATCTGTTTGCTGGGAAGTACTACTATTGCTTCAATCAGACCTTAGAGGAATACTTTAATGTTGAGATCGTCAACAACAAAACACAATGCTATGCGCTCATCAACTCAAACCACTCAGAAGTCCGTTGGAAGAACGTGAAGATCAATTTCGACAATGTGGGTGCTGGTTACCTGGCGCTCCTGCAAGTGGTACTTGACTTTTTCTTGCTGTTTTACGCCTTTTGTGTGCGAGTTGTTTGGACATAAATCAAATTGTACCTGAGCATACAGAGCAAGAATTCACAGCTTTTCTTTTTGTGACCTAGGCAACTTTCAAAGGGTGGATGGACATCATGTATGCTGCCGTGGATTCCAGAAAAGTGAGAATCATTTTATAGCTTCTTGAAAAACGTATATATGTTTTAGTTGATGGTGTGACAGTGCGCAGAGGACAAGTGAGTCACTTGTTTTGTTGTTTGCTGTTTGCAGGTTGAGGACCAGCCAATCTATGAGGACAACATCTACATGTATATATATTTTGTGATCTTCATAATCTTCGGCTCCTTCTTCACTCTGAATCTCTTTATTGGTGTCATCATCGACAACTTTAACCAACAGAAGAAAAAGATAAGTGTCTCGGTTTCTCAGCACTATAGCGCTATATATAAGCAAGATTGTTTCAGCATGGGGAAAAAGGAATCTATTGCAAAAAATGTATAGCAGCAGAAACTACGCTGTAAACAAATCACCTTAAAGTCACCATGCAATCAAACAGGAAAATTCGAAGTGTTTTACACAGTATTGCAGTGATTATTATAAATGATTTATCCGTGCACACCATTATTTTTTTTAATTCATTTGCACTTGAAATCTTTAATCAAAAACGTTAAGCTCCTCTCCCCCTCTCACCGACAACTCTTCACCACATAAAAAGAGGTAGGACTATACAGATTGTCCAGGCATTTTTAGCCCTTCCCTCCAGGCCCAACTTACAACAAACCAATCAAAAAGGGAAGGGCAAAATAAAGGGGAGCCCTACATTTTTTTTCTAATTTCAGAAGCCGTTTCACTCGGACACATGTCACGATACGGAAAAGAAGTAAATCGTAACTTTCATTTCATGGTGACTTTAAAAACTGTAATTCAAAGCAGCCTTTATTTTTTTAATTAAATTAATTTAACTTTACAAGTCACTTGAATTTAAATATTGATATTTAAATAGTGAATATAAATATTCATTTTATATCATTTAAAATGGAGCTAAAATTTGTTAAATTATTTTGATGAGTTCAAGTAATGGAAAAACATGTGTTAACGTTTTTTACAGTGTTTGATGTGTACGCTCAGTGTCAAAATAATCAAAACTGTGACTGTCACATATTATGCACTGTTAGATATGTAAAATGTTGGAACTTTAAAGTTAAAGCAAAGCTGTGGAGAAAGAATTAGTCACTATCAGGTCACTAATGCACGTCTCCTCAACTAGTACCAATACACAACACAAACATGATTTATTATCAATTGTCAAAAAAACATTTTAAGATTGACAAGCAATAGCACATCTGGACCGCTTCCACTCTATACACCCTTCACAAGCAAAATTAAGATCTTATGTGCCACAGTTTCATGATATCAACATAATATAACATTATTTGCAAATATTTGCAGGTCACTTTTCAATATACTTAAAGCTATTCAACTAATTTGATCAATTTTAACAAAAAGTACCAAGATTATGTTTGTATAGTTTAACAACTGCAACCATTTAACTTCCATTTATCTTTTTCAATCTTGTGATTAAAAAGGGATGGGGCTTAATTTTATTCAATGTATCATTCTTAATGTCATTCAATTTAGGAGCTAAGACTGAGTTTTAGCTGTAGTGTGCTATGCTAAAGTGATCTGTTTGAATGAGTTGATATGTGAGCTCATATGAAAATCAAGACTGGAACTCTAGGTTGTAACCAGTGTTTTTTCGTCCCTATACTTTGGAGGTCAGGATATCTTCATGACAGAAGAGCAGAAAAAGTACTACAACGCTATGAAGAAACTAGGTTCGAAGAAGCCTCAGAAGCCCATCCCCAGACCGCTGGTATGCAGACACAAAAGTCTTGAGGCCATGCCACCACCTCTCAAACCGTCCCAAGTCAATGACTGTCCTTCTAATCGCCATTTTCTCTTTTCCTGCTTTCTTCTTTCCTTGGCAGAACAAAATCCAGGGGATGGTATTTGACTTTGTCACCCAGCAGGCCTTTGATATCTCTATTATGATACTCATCTGTCTGAACATGGTAACTATGATGGTGGAAACAGATGATCAGTCGGAGGAGACAGAGAACATCCTGTACTGGGTAAACTTCATATTCATCGTGTCTTTCACCGGCGAGTTTGTCCTGAAGCTGTTTGCTCTGCGACACTACTATTTCACCAACGGCTGGAACATCTTTGACTGCGTTGTTGTCATTCTGTCCATTGTTGGTGAGTACGGCCCCCAAATGGGATTTTTTCACTATTCTGGCACTTACATTAGTGCTGTAAATAGATAATTTACCCAAATATTAAAATTCTGTCATCATTTATTCACCCTCACATTGCACATAATAAATGTTTAATCTTGGGACAATTTTGAAAGTTTTTCTTTGCACCGTTTTTCAGGTATGTTCCTGGCAGACTTGATTGAGAAGTACTTCGTGTCACCAACCTTGTTCAGGGTAATCCGTCTGGCTCGAATCGGCCGCATTCTGCGTCTCATCAAAGGAGCCAAGGGCATCCGGACATTACTGTTCGCTCTGATGATGTCACTTCCTGCTCTGTTTAACATTGGTCTGCTGCTTTTCCTCGTCATGTTCATCTTCTCCATCTTTGGCATGTCTAACTTCGCCTACGTGAAGCGAGAAGTAGGAATTGATGACATGTATAACTTTGAAACCTTTGGCAATAGCATGATCTGTCTATTCATGATCACCACGTCAGCTGGCTGGGATGGTCTCTTAGCTCCAATCTTGAACTATCCGCCTGACTGCGACCCTAATAAAGAGAACCCAGGAACCACTGTTAAAGGTGACTGTGGTAATCCATCAGTGGGAATCTTCTTCTTTGTTATGTACATCATTGTTTCCTTCCTGATCGTGGTAAACATGTACATCGCCATCATCTTGGAGAACTTCAGCGTTGCCACTGAGGAGAGCGCCGATCCGCTGTGTGAAGATGACTTTGAGTCCTTCTACGAGATCTGGGAGAAGTTCGACCCGGATGCTTCTCAGTTCATCACCTTTGCCAAGCTGCCAGACTTTGCAGATACGTTAGAGCATCCTCTCCGCGTGCCAAAGCCAAACATCATCGAGCTAATCGCCATGGATCTACCCATGGTAAGTGGCGACCGCATACATTGCTTGGACATTCTGTTTGCCTTCACCAAGCGTGTGCTGGGTGACAGCGGTGACCTGGATATGATGCGACAGCAAATGGAGGAGCGCTTCGTGGCGGCAAATCCCTCCAAAGTTTCCTACGAGCCCATCACCACCACGCTGCGCCGCAAGCAGGAGGAGGTGTCGGCCATGGTGATCCAGAGAGCGTACCGTGCGCACCTGGCGCACCGGGGCTTCATCTGCAAGCGCAGGCCTGCCAACAACAAACTTGAGAACGGAGGAGCCAATCAGGAGAAGAAAGAAGGCACTCCCTCCACCGCATCCCTGCCATCTTACGACAGCGTAACCAAGCCTGAGAAGGAAAAGCAAGACGACAACAATGAAGGAAAGGGACGCAAAGAGAAAGGCAGAAACCAAAAAGACGTCAGGGAATCCAAGTGTTAAGGACGTTGAAACTCATGGACAGTATTAATGATCTTGACAATATAATAACGAAAAAACTGTCATTTCAAGCTAATGGAAACCCTGAATCCAAGTATACAGATGTACAGATTAAAAACAATATTTAAGTAACTCAACAAAAAAATTGTTTACAAGCGTCACAGGTGCATCGATGCGGAAAAAGCGTTGGGGTTCCTCAAAGCTTGAAGACTCTTAAAAGTTAAACCAAACATAATCAGCTTCCTGTGTGACACTGTTGCATCAAGACTTGATTTAAACAAAATCAAATACGAGTTTCAAAAGACTGATACTTGATCAAGCGTATTTTAGAGGGCTATATCGCGCTTCAGTATGGAACTCCTCACCGAGCGGGAATGCGATAATCTGCACGGGAGAACAAGGATTGACCGCCCTTACAATCCCATGCTTACGAACTGCGTCGTTCCATGCAGAAACACTGCTATTCATGACAGAATCAGCTTCCCGGAGCGGATGGTGAAGAAGTCTGCACCATTTCATTTCATAAATATGTGTACTAACTCGAGAAAGTGTTGCGAGTGAGCCGGATTGACACGAGTGTGAACAAAGCCAAGAGTCTGGCTAAATCCAACGGCCTCTTTGCGTTTGTTAGCGTTGAATATCTTTTACATGGTCTTTACATTATATTTGAGTGGCAAAAAAAGGAGAAGCGGGAGAAAATATTCACATTCGACATTTTGCCCATGTCACCCTGTGTCATGATAACTTTGTTATACCTGCATCAAAAGGCTTTTTCTACATGGGCTTTCACACCGATAGGACCGGGGGCAATAACCAGGGGCCCCCAATACACATCTCCAAATGAATAATAAATTATTGTGCTTGTTCAATGCATAGAAATGACTTGCATGATGGCATGTTTTGATCAGAAATTTTGCATGAATATTCATAGTCCACGAAACACTAATACTGACCACCACAGTGGCTTGATAATGTTTTAGGCTGTCCACTGGCTAAATTTACTACCAGAAACTTGATAGAGCATAATTTGATACTGATACAACCCAATTGGCCTCTACAATCATCTCCTCTACTTACCGTTACGAAGTAGACGATTAAATAGACAGAATTTGGGATGGTGCACAATGCCTGTGACTTACATTGAAACAAATGCTAGCATTGTGGCACATTATTGGAGAGAAAGGGGACATCCCGTTTTTTGCTGCTCAGGAGATAACGGAGGGGAAAAGTTGTGTGTGTATGGAGACGGAAGGAAACGATACAAATATGAACACTGTAATTCCTAAAGCTTCTTATTTTATTTGTATGCAGCAATATCGGTTACCTCACCTACGGCACTGCCCACGCCGCAGGTTATATGGTAGGTGGGTCCAGGGAGGGGCAAGAGGGCGGGGTGGGGCGGAGGGACGGTTCGGGCATTATTAGGGGTGTAGCAAGTTGGTTGGCATTTTTGATCCTCATCAGGGGTACGATGAGATGAGTTATAACCGTTTCTGAGAAAGTGGCAGTTTTTCTTTTAGACGAACATTACTTTAACCAATTTTGCAGCGTATCTGTTTTATGTGTCATATGTCTCATACTTGTTTGTCCCTAACTGAACTTTATCTGTTTATGAAGCCATCACATCTTCAGCAATGGTTTGATTGTAGCCAGGGCAAGGACATTGCGACTTGAGATAGACAGCGAGCCAGTTGGGCAGTCACAGCTGTTAAAAGAGAAGCCAAAGATGCTTGTTTCATTATTTAGTGTGTGTCTGGAAGTTCCTGGAATGTCTCAGGGGAGGGAGAACCGATCCCCTCCCGTATAGCACTTTCAGACTGATTGCTTGTTGAGCTTCCCCATTCTTCTCAGGATACAACACAGATGTATCATTGTGACTCCGATGTCATCAATAAGGGCCTTCACGTTGGGTCCCAAGAATGTTTGTAAGATGGGGCGGAGCTAAGGCAGGAGCACTCCCACCTCATTGAACTCATGGAAAGAAAAGCGTAGGGCTATTGACATGGAGCTAACCCCAAGCAGCTTCGGAGTTTGTTATTCGAGGTACGAGCAAACCGCCTGGAGGCATTGAGATTAGATGTGAAAAATCAGGACAGTTCTGTTGTATGGAACACAGGGCCTTTGATTTCACCGTGCAGTTCTTCAACCCCTGGTCTGCCTTGTTTTTCATTAGTAGACCACCACACTAATGCCAAATAACCATTAGGCACGGGTCCCACAGAAGCTTATTTACTGTGAGCCGGGCAACTTCTACATCAAAGCTACTACACTTTCCGTTTTTTTGTGATGTCAGCGGTTTACCCTTAACCCTTCATCTGAGGGTCCAGTTGCTGCATGCGAGGGCGTTGACTTGAACCAAAACAAAAAGCTCAGCAAAGCTCAAACCATTCTCATTTATGCAGCCACGCAGGCTCGAGTGTAAAAACGCAAAAACAAACAGAAAAAGAGAACAAATCTAAACAAATAACAGACCGTACATTCATTAAAATAAAAAAAACGAGTTACAAAAAATATTGTACAGTATAGGCTATGTTGTAAGCTGCACAAAATGCTGAAAAGTTAAGAATGAACTTTTTAAGAGACTATAAATAATGTAATATATCATTTTATTTTAACGGCATGCATAGTTTTTTTGTAAATACGGAAGTACTTTACTGCTATTACTCGAATACCGAAAAGTAATTATAATCTTATTAGAATGGCTTCACTCATTGCCCTGGTCTCACTTGTAGACCGTGACATATTTGTTAGAAGGTGTAGATTTTTTTGAGACACTTCACATTAAAGAGGGAATTCCAATATATGTTAAAAGCAAAAAGTATATATAAATCTATACAGAACTTAAGACATATATAGAGTTATACACTACATATGTATTTATGTATACATGTATATGTACATATGTGTATATATATGCACACGTATACATATGTATGTATATACGATAAGAGAGCACTGTCCTCCTCCATGTTGACCTCAGCTTGGTGTGGAGGGGTTAGCACCACTGGCTGTCATTTGCTTGTTTACTTTTGTGCAATACGTTCGGTGAACGACCAAAACTTCTGGCCTGGCCCGCACAGCGTGTGCTTGTGTACATGTGTGTATTCGATGGAGTGCATGTCCGCGTGGTCGTGTGTACGCACGCACGGGTCCAGCTTTCAATGCACGGTGATGTACTGGCTGCTCGCTATGGCTTATGCCGCCCGTTTTCGGGAGGGGAATGCACTACCAGCAATTCATTTACACCCTGTGTGAATACGTCTTACCGCCCCTTCCACCCAACTCGCATACATATGCACCAGAGGACACATGCACTTCCCTGTTTTCATCTTCCAGTCTAATCGCCAAATGCCGTTATCTTTCAGTCGGAGTCTGAGAGAGCGAGTGTGTGGGACGGGGTTGGGGGGAAAGTGTGTGACAGTTCGGTCGACGGTCACTTTAAATGTGTGTACTGCAGCTTGACTCTTAAGCTTAGCTTGTTTTTCATCTCTTAGATACACAGCAATGCAATTTGCAGTTTAGGTTTGGTTAGGCTTTACCTTATGCTTTTCTTGTCTTTGTACGTTTGTTTAAGGTGCCTTTTGCTGCCAGATTTCGTTTGTTGACAATGTAGATGATGTTGCATAAAATTCTCCTAAACAAGTGGAGCTTGTTTCAAATGAGCACTGGGAGAAGAACTGAACTAAAAAATGTCTGTGACATCTATTAAAAAGCAAAAAAGAAACAAAAATACAAAATGTAAAAAAAAGACAAAAACAGAAAAAAGAAAATAAAAAAGAAAACTTAACTGGCATCAGCCTGACTTCATCATCAGAGATTGTCCGATAGCATGGGGCGAAAAAATGGAGTGCAGCGGTCACTCGATGAATCTCTCAAAGGTCGAGTGTCTAGAAAGAGATACAGTTTGACTTCTGTGCTCAGCTTCGGTTAATTTTCAGCCACTTGTTTTTATTTTTCTATAAATACTGATTTCTGTCGATTCTTTTGTAGCATGACTGAGATGCTATTTCCTTCATTTGCTGACAATATCTCAAGTGGTTTTTGGTTCATAATGTTGTTCTTTATCTCCTGCCACTGATGTTGGAGAGGAGAGGGTGTGTTGCACAACCACTTGACTTAGCGAGAATCTGTGAAAGATTGTCTTCATTTGAGCACGAAACCTTTTTCCAAACAATAAAGCAGCCTTCCAGTTATGCTCGAGTGCTTGTGTTTTTCTTGCTTCTGGTGAGGACACCGGGAATGTATTTCATTTGTGGATGCAAGAGCATGTGCATAAAGCATTTGTTTATTGTGCAAATTTTGGTACTGTATGGATAAATGGAAAAATGAATATTTAAAGCTGAAGTGTCATTTTTTCAGTGTAAAAAAATGAATCTCAACTTAACAACTGCAAGAAAACCACCTTATTTACATCAGGGTTCTGGTTGTTTATGTTCACATGTGGACAGTGTATGTATGAAAAAGTTTTGTTTTACTTTGAGGGAACATTTCACCCTCTAACCTGCCCCATTCTTCTTTTCAGTTCAGTTCTCACTTAAATTGGAAAAGGAAAATTAATACTTACCAAAATATGTCGAGATTTAAAAAGTGATAACATTTCTATTAGTGTTTCTATATGCATTAAACTGAGAGAACTGATCTGACACAGTACAGGAATATGGAAAAACTTGTAAATAGATAGAATGTATTATTTTGCCTTAAAGGGATAGTTCACCCAAAAATTAATTCTGTCATTTCAAACCTACACATTTTTTTGGTCTGCAAAAAGATATTTGCAAGAATGTCAGTAACCAAACAGATCTCATCCATGATTTACTGCCATAGTAGGGAAAATAAATACTATGGGAGTCAATGGGGGATGAGATCTGTTTGGTTGCTGACATTCTTGTAAATATCTTCCTTTGCGTTATGCAGAACAAAGAAATTGATACCGGTTAGGAACAACCTGAGGGTGAGTAAATTATGACAGAATTTTCATTTTTGGGTGAACTATCCCTTATGTAAGGTTGTATGGTCCATGGTATTTTGCTTGTTACAATATGACAGTCGTTGGACGTATGCTGACACCTAGAGGTCAAACTGTAGATCAAGCAGAGCAAATGTTGCCACACCTTTGTAAAAATGCACTATACACAGATGATTACATAAAAAAAAAAACGTGAACACAAGCAATCAGTCCATGATGACTAACTGTTGCTAAACCACAGAGTTTGTAATTAAATTGTTTTCGATAAGGTTAATATTTTTATTTTATTCAACAGCAGAAAAATATAAAAACACAAATTAATGTTGTTTTCAATTTAATTTATGTGTCATTTAAAATTAACACTTGTTTTACAGGTTGATCTGTCAGATCAAAGACACAAATCAAGTTTCAGATTAAATGTAAAACAAAGCACTGGAGGCTGTGGGGTGGGGGTGGATGGATGGAAAGAAGAGCATCTATCACACTCGACTGCACTTTGACTGCAGGGAGCTTGGGGAGGGGGGAGTGCAAAAATGTAACATTAAAGGTCGTCATTTAAATTAGAACCAACAGTGTAAAAAAGAATAAAAAACTCTTAACAAAGAAGAGCCAGAGACACATCTGCGCATCCATAAGGTTGTGATTGCTGTTGGGAATTGAAGATCATGATATCTGAATGTCATGCTGGACAGGGGACAAGGTGACCTTGCAGCACCAGCTGTGCATTTGGCGTGTTGGGATCTACAGTGCTGATGCATATGCAGTATAAAGTACAGTATAAATTCTGTTAACTGTAATCAAAAGAGACAGTTATAGCATTAATTCTACATTGTGCAATCTTACAACATGTGTTTTGAAAAATACAACAGTTTTCATTGGAGTATTTTCTTGAATCTTTTTTCAAACCTTCTTTTGGTCAAACACACAGACCCAAAGAGCAAACTGTGCATTGGTAGTATAACACTTTATTTCATGTATCTTTTCTTGAGGTAGACATTGACACATAACACACAATTGCATATTCTGAACATACAGCATTATAAAGATGAGGTAGATATTTGTTTACATTTTCCCAACCGTGTCTTGAATTTGTTTACATTAAATATTAGCTGGACTGTAATTTGCAGTTTTGTTTGTACATTTCCGTGTATGCCCTGCTTACCTAACCACAACAAAAGATCTTTATTCGTTCACAAACCTCTTTTAAAACAGAATGGGTGGAGGTCAAAAGGTGATCAGCTTTAGGGGGTTGGGACAGCTCTGTGGGTTTCCATAGTAAAAGTCACAATAGGGGAATAGTAGAAGAAAGACTGCTAAGCACATTTGCAGCCTTAAATGACACCGTGAAAGTTGGGATACATTACTATGTGATATGTAAAATGCTTTAAACCATTATCTTTAAAAATACATTTGTTTTTGTTATTAGGAGTGTGTTTACTAGCCCAGATTTCTGAATACAGTTCTGTAATACATAAAGGACAAAAACATTGATTTTACAAAAACATTCAGTTTTTTCTTTTACAGCTTCAATCCGTGTCGGAGAAGGCAAAGAATCTAAGCTACGTAGACAATAAAATACCAAAACATCTGTCAAACTCAAACTTTTGTATAAGATAAAAAGTATGGCTTCATTCACAATTCCTGAGGGAAATTCGAGTTACATTCAAAGGGTTCATACTGTATTTATCTAATATTGCTATAATGTTAAGTGTTCTTATATCACTGATTCAGTGTTTTGAGAGACACTGAAACTTTTGAATTACAATAACGAATCATCATCGTGAAACATTCATATCTGTACTCATATTTAAAATGCAGGTTTCATTTTTGTGTTTTAAGGAGGACCCAAGATGCTAAATACACTTGAGAATAGCTCATTTCTCATTCGCTTTACATTTCAATTTCACCATTTCGGTCTTTGGCTTGGATTTCATTGGTTAGTGTGGTGGATTAGAGCTTGTCACCATAATGTGCTTCACCGCACAACATAATTATAGAGTATAAGGTGATTTTAAAGACAAGATAAGGAATGAAACAAAGTATTTGTGTTACCTGATTAACATTGTAGAGAGATTTAACATTAATCGGTGTAGAAATCAAAGGAACGAGAATATGCATATAAGACACATTTGTAGTTCACAACTGATCTACTACCAAACATCTGTCCTGATGTTTCCTATATTATAAACTGTAGAAGCGATACCAAAACATTTGCCTGATTGACTTAATCCAGTAAATTTAAGGATATGTGTACTGTCCTGAACCTCCATATGACCGTGCCTCCAGTGGCTGCACATTACCGGTCTTGCCGACAGAATCTACCTCAATATCGGTATGAGAGGACAGTCTGTCCGGGCGGTAGCTTTGGACGTCCGTCCCGCAGCTTTCGTTTACGTTCCCCCCATCTCCGCTCTGCCGATCGCTCTTGTCCCTGATTGTGTAAGGAGACACTCTGGCGGTTTTGGGTTGGTCGAAGCCGAACTTCCTGTTGCGTGGAGGTTCGGCATGAACGTGGAGGGCATTCAAAGGCGTGGGTGTGTGCAGGCCCGAGGGCAGCAAAGGCGGAGTGCTGTGGGGGTAACCGGCGGTAAGACCGCACTGCTGGGGATAAGCATAGCCCGGTGTAGGAGGCAGGTATGCAGACGGTAAGGCAAACGCTGGTGAGGGGAGATAGGATGGTTTGGGGAGCAGGTGTTGGGAACTGTAAGATGAGGAGAAATCCTGAGATGTAGGGCCGCCGTTGTATTGCTGCACTGTAAGATCACTTCTGCTCCCCTTTAATGCATCTAAACCAGGGGGGCCCTCTGCAACGTATCCGACAGGCCACGCCTCCTGATGCTGCTCGCTCCTTAGGAAACTCCCGTGCTCCGGTAAAGCGGAGCTGAAGGAATACCTCTCAGCATAACGCTTCAGCAAGCTAGAAGCACTCAGGGCGCTGATATCGTCAGTGTAGCCTGAGAATCCGGGGCGACTAGGCTGCGGAAATGGGAGGGGCTTAGGGTGAACTGGAGGTGATGTGGTGGAGGAGACATCATAGACATCATCGGATGACCACTGCATCATTACCACACCTAAGAATGTAAGAAGGTAAATATACTGTACACTTTCACATAAGTGATAAAGGGATGTTTCTGTTTAACGGTGCACTCGTTCATTTTGGTTAATACAGTCTGATATGGCAGTGATCTTGGACGTACTGAGTCTGACACCTAGTGGCGAGGATGAGGCTAAATGTATTACATAAAGAAAAAGGTCCAACTGGTCATGTGATCAAAACAGGCAGACACCCAGTACTGTAGGTCTTCATCACACGTGTCTGTAGATTATTTTGAATCTATTGTTTTTTAGTGTTTATTTCTTTGTGATACAGTTTAAATTCAGGGAAAAATGCCTGAGTGCACCTTTAAATAGTGTGGCTTTCTTGATGTGTTACTACACCATAAATAAAACTCATTGTAATTATGCAGAAATACTGTACATCTCAAGACATAAAAAAAGATAAAAATCTAATTTGGCAGCAACCAGCATTCACCATATGGAAGTGTTTAGTAATCCGGACAAGATTTGATCTATTCTTCGCATCTTAATCTGGGACCATAATCTCAGTAAAATTGAACGGTCCATAATCTCACACATTTTAAGGAGGGTAAGACTAATTAAATGAGCGATTGACTGTTGGATTAACGATAAACGTAAATTTGTGTACGCGTGCATGTCTATTTTTATGTGTGTTCTGGAAGATGAGGGCAGATTAGAATGGACAGATCAAAGTTTTAGAACGGACAGAAGGATACTGACACATTTGTCAGTTTCCTACAGATCAGATGCCTCACTAATCCCAACAAATCCTTGCTGGACACAAATACTCTTGTTCATTTGAAAAATATAGTCACGTGCTCGTTTTTGTACAAAAGTCTCATTGGATTTAAAAATTTGTGCTGTTTGTCTGGTTTCTGTACATCTTTTGTTGCTCCCCTCCAATTCACACAAATCCTAGAAGTTCCAGTGAGAGAAAGGATCCCCTCCATAAATACGGCTGCACCCGGAATGCCAAGAATTTAGCCTGGGATCTATTTACAGAGAGCACATCCTTTGCACACACACATACATAAACATGTACCGCTGACTGGACTTCACCTTTTTTAATTTAACTAATCAAATTACTGATGATTTGCAAAAGTAGTTAGTCAATCAGCCATGAATTCATTTCATGAACTACAAATGACCTTTTCTGGTAATTGATGGCAATTGTGTAGCTCACAATGTATCAGTTATCAGTGAAACTTTAATACACAAGAATTCTTTCATGTTGGTTAAAGTGTTCATGAGATGAGAAGACAGAAACAGCTGGTTAAGTCATTACTCTGTAAAGCACACACCTTTTCTGCGGCCGAATTCAAGACGACACGAATTCACACACACATTAAAGGAGTAGTTTGAACTTCAAAAGTTCTTCTGCAGAACACAAAAGAAGATATTCTGAAAAATGTTGAAAGAACAGCACAGCCTCCCAATCACTTCTATTGTAACCAGTGCAAGTAAACGGGGGCTGTTTACAACATTCTTCAAAATATCTTCTCTTGTGTTCTGCGGAAGAAAGAAAGTCATACAGGTTTGAAATGACAAGAGGGTGAGTAAATAAATGATGACAGAATTTTCATTTTAAAGGTGAACTACTCCTTTAACATGCATTCTTGTGCATTTACTCACCATGCTTTTTTGACTTCAGCTCCGATTCAGTAGGTTGGTTTTGCGACTTGATTGCATATGTTATTGATTTGTAATATTTGTTTCACCATTGTTCATTAACACGCATGCCTTAAATAGAGAAAGAGAGCGCAAGTTATTATTCCACCTTGCATTGCGTCCCTTTCTCTCCCGCAAGCTTACATGCACGTACTTACAGAATAAGCAAAAATAGAAATGCAACTTATGTTTTTTTATAGTAAAAAAGGAGAAATTCTCCTCTCTCACACTAACACACTCTAGTTTTAAACACATCAGAAAGTCAGAGAGTCATAATATTAGACACTGTAAATTAGTTACGGTGTTTCAAATGGTGCATGCATTAATAAACATACCAGTACCTCTCTGCGTATTTCCATTGCACGTAACAGTTCTTGGTATATTCCAATCTTACGATGCCATGTCTTCAGATACACTTTCCTTTTTTTGTCTCTTCTTTTTTCTTCGCTTTAACTCCGTGTTACCTCCCTCTGTCCCTGTGACAACAGCGCACATGCACAGCCCCTCCCCCACAAGAACCCTCCCATCCCCCGCCCTCCCTTTCTGTTGAATGCGTTTAAATGGGAGAGAGAAGGGGAATGTCTTTAGTATGTTTTTACAGTTAAACAACAGTGTTTTCTGTCACTGTTTATCTAACGCTAACAAATGGCCAGTGTCTTGATTTGTAAATCATCCACACAAATGGCATTTCCATTAGTTTTACCTTAATGACTCAAATAGTGCAAAGCCGTTCGGAACAAATATTTGTATTCATTTATTTATTTTTAGGTATTATTATTATTGTTTATTTACTTATTTGTAATTTAAACGTTTGCGTTATGACGCATATTTGTGGGCTCTTGTGGGGCTAAAAATCTCTGAATATAAGATTATGACGTCAAACCAACAGCTGAGGGCGCTTCTGGTATGTGAAGGCGGTTTTTTCCACATAAATGAACAATGCAGACGTGTCCTCTGCTCCTCATAAAAAAAATTCAAGCATTGTTACAGCAGAAAACTGTTAAAATACAGATTTTTTTGTAGACAATTTTTTTTGTAGACATAGCCAATGAATCACACACACAGTGTAAGGATTTGGAGAGAGAGAGAGAGATGAGAGAATCCCTAGTGCAACATGGACAAGTCCATAGACTATTATTTTGTAGACTTTTATTTTATTTAGTTTGTTCCTGTTTTCTGTCCCTGTTCGTTTGTACCTGCACTATAAAATAAATATAATTTTCTGTCAGCTGGAGCGCTAGAAATGAACTGTCAGTTTTTTCCTGTAAAATTACATGTTTTCCCCAGTTTTCTTGTAAATTTGCAGTCCTTTACGGTTTTTGGTCATATTTTCAAAAATGAACTGTAAAAAACCTGTAAAAAAGGAAATTTAGCGTCAGCTGGGGCACCAGAAATAAACCTGTAAAATTACATATTTCCCATCTTACGTTTTTTGACTGATTTTTAAAATACATGAAAAATCAAAAGTTTTTTTTATATAATAGGCCTTTTTGGAAAATCTGTAAAAAATATAACTGTAAAAAAACTTTTACAGAATGTTTCTGTGTATGTGTATGTCTATACCCCTGGTTAGACCTTGTATTTCCTATGCTTTGGTGTAAGATTGTGTCTTCTTTGTGTGTTATGGTAGCAGTGTCTTCAGTTCTTGTCTGTTCTGTCTAGCTTGTTCTGTTAAACTGCACTTTAACCCTAACCCTTGGTGTTTGAAGGCCTCCGTATGAGAACTTTAGCATCAAGGAATTGATAAACTGTTAATGCCCCATGCTGTTCCTAAAGAAACAAATGTTGTTAAAAAAACATAAGTGTTTTCAGGACTGAGTAGATTTAGGACACTATAAAGACCTTATAAAGTCATTTGTTTTGCTAAGGCTAAAGGCCCTTCAAACAATCAGGAGATCACCTCGAAATCGTTGGTGCTCATCTTGGACACCTTGCAAGCAGCATACAACCTACCTAATATTTTTAAATATGTCTAAAAATTTTCAGTTTGTTATCGATGCCTAAATTCCCTGATTTGTTAACTTGCATGTTTGTTGTTGAAAAATTAAATATGGAATCACATTTGCAGATAGATAAAAATATAATAGAGCTGTGCTGCAGTCTATCCATTTTGCACAACCTGTCATTTATTATTTTAGATTATTTTAAACAGTTTTCCTTTTTGTATGGTTGCAAATATCTATAGCATTCAAATGCATGGCTGGCTTAGTTAAGAACTGTTATACAATGTGTGCAGGCAGCATAACTTTCAAACCCAGGAATGTTTTTTGTAGAGAAATGCATTTTACAGATCTTTAAAATCAGGTTCAGTAAGTTGTCTTAGAAAAAACCCAGTAAAGCATTCCTCTTCAATAATGACTGCTTACATTAACTGTAGAAAATAAACTGTAATAAACGGTTTTACGTTCTCTTTATTACTTTCATTCTTCGTCACATTTCTCTTCACATTTTAATGTTTAAGCTTCCAAACAAGGCTGTATAATTGAACAATGATGTGGCATTATAAAATGTATTATAAATTCCATTATGTTTATATTCTTTGATTCATACATTTCTCTTGTGTGTCTGGTGTAACAGTCTTGACAAAAAGTGACTACCCTGTATATGACATTTAAAAGGGATGAAATGTGGCCAGACGCCAACATTTGTCCTGAATAAATTGTAGTTAAACAATTGTAAGGGGATTTTCAAAAGAAAAAAGAGGACATAGATTTGCCATAGGTTTTCATTTGAATGCATTCCAAAAATTTTAATAAAACAGGAAGATTGTTCCATGTTGAGTTTCAAAATTGGCACCAGAAATTTTAATCTCTCTCATCTAAGGCATCCTGGAGCCTGAACAACAAAAAGAATGTTAGAGATCAGTAACATTTTAACAACCAACATTAGCTATATTGTACATTATATGATCTTATGTCATACGGCTTTATAAGATCTCCTTACTTGAAGTCTCCTCCATCCAGGAGTTTCTTGTATGTGCTGATTTCTGCCTCCAGTTTCATCTTCATATTGAGCAGGGCTTCGTATTCTTGACCCTGCTCTGTGATCTTTGACCTCAGCTGTGCCAGCTCAGCTTCAAGCTGCAATATGATGTTATTATACTTCTCCACCTCTGCATTTGAACGCATCTCAGTATTCCTTAGCGTGTCTTCAAGCGACGCTCTCTAGAGATTGAGTATTAGAACAATTTAAAACACATCTTCAACATGTTCAGTTATCCTACTAAAACCAGTACATTTATCTGAAACCTTCATAAAATCCTGCATATGTGCACATGGTTTATTACCAGGTTTTGTTGTGATGCAAGCTCTATTTCAAGAGTCTGAATCTGTCTTCGCAGGTCATTCAACTCCATTTGGGCACCTTGTAACGCTTCTGTGTTCTGAGCTACCTGAACCTGGACTTCTGACATCTGAGGAGAGATTTGGTTGGAGAAAGCAAGCTTGAGATCATGTTTAAATCATTTCGTGGCCAGAGATTTGTGTCATATTTTTCTGTACCTGGTTTTCATGCCACATTTTAAGTTCTTCCACATTTTTAAGAGCCATTTTTTCATAGTTGGCCCTCATTTCTTCCATCACTTGAGACATATCCTGCCCCTTGGGTGCGTCAACATCAACCTGAACACCTGACTGGGTGATCTGGTTTCGTAACTCTCCAACTTCCTACACAATTGAACAGAGAGGAAATCTGAGACATGGAAATGCATTGAGGGTTGGACATTAAGAGGTTGTTCAGAAACATTTGGTTTGTGATAAAAAACACATTGTCGTTTATTTAAAACTGAAGTGTGTGTAAGTTCTGTGTCGTCAATGTTGTTGTGTTGGGCCTACTAATTGTTTATACCATATGGTATATAATTGTCTTTCTGTATTAGCTGTAATAATTCTGTAAGAAGTCCAAACAATGAGACTGTTGGTTATTTACATTTTCATGGTTCTTCTTGAGGAATAGAAGCTCTTCTTTCAAGGACTCAATTTCACCCTCCACATTCAGGCGACCAACATTGGTGTCATCAAGTACCCTCTTCAGACCTCCAATATCTGCTTCCACTGACTGCCTGATGGCCATTTCACTCTCAAATCTGGAACACACATGCAATTAGATACGTTTGTGAATTCTGCTAAAGGGGATTTGGAATCAAATGTGTCGTATATATAAAGACATTTTTGAAATTCTTGTTGTGACCAATGGCATGTCACAGTAATTAAATACTGACTTGACTCTGAAGTCATCTACAGCCAGGCGAGCATTGTCAATCTGCAGAACAAGACTTGCATTGTCCACAGTGGCATCAAAAACCTGCAGGCAAAACAGGAAACATATTTCACCACGCTTCTTCAGAGGAAGATCTGCTTTTGGCAGTCATATAAAACCTGTATCCTGTAGCAACTCTCTCTAAAATAGCAAGATTAGAATTAGAGCATTCTTCAAACTGGCATCTCTCAACTTCTTCTAATCAGTTCTTTTCTAATCAACTGTAATGTTCCACTAATTCAACTTAATATTTTAAGTTGAACAAATAGGTTATTTTTAAGAAATCAGATTTCGTAATGTATTAAATTATTCTGTGTGACTAACATTTTTTAGTATGAAACATTGGAGCATAGAAACGTGTTCAAACTAACAAGAATTTCAATATGAACTAGAAATGTGAAAAGGGAATTTTCTATTTTGACGTCTAAAGTGTGTGCAGGTGTCCATATCAGAGAGACTGTGCCTGTGTGTGTTATCTATTTGTGGAGTGTTTTGAATAGAAATATCACACCCCTACAAAGTTCTTTCATGTGACTCATCCTGCAAGAGGAAACTTGTGCTTTATCACAAGCTTTTGCATAATGTTTGTGGCAACAGCTTATCTTACCCCAAAATGAAAATTATCATATCGTTTTCTCACCCTCCTGTCATTCCAAACCTTTATGACTTTCTTTCTTCTCCAGAACACTAAAAAATATGTTTTAAAGAACGTTGGTAACCACACAAACAACGGGCCCCTTTGACTTCCATTCTATGGACACAAAACTACAGAGACATTTTTCGAAATATCCTCTTTTGTGTTCCACAGAAAAATAAACTCATACAGTGAATAAATGATAACTGAATTTTTATTTTTGGACAAAATATCCCTATAATATAATATAATGAAGTATTCTAATGATTTCTAGCTCACATATCTGTTTTGTAGTTTTACAACTGTGAAAGGAAAACAAGCCCTACATATTTCTATACTCTCAATGTTATATAATGACACAACCATATGTTGTTCAAGTTCTGCAGCAGTTGCATTCTCGTGCACAATTGTGACTGTGTGGGTGATTGTGTGAGTGTGTATGCATGTGACTGCTCATCCCACATCTGTTTTGCATTATGACTGTGTAGTCTGTTACTTTATAGGAAGTTTCAGCTGCCAGTAGTTCGTCAAACGTTCTTCTAGTGGTTTAGAAATGATTGCGAGTGTTTTATTTATTTTGGCTCTTGGCCGTCTCTATGGTTACAACCTCTGAGGAATTCCCTTGTAGTAATAGAGAGAAATAGAACAACCACAAAAGAAAAGAGAGGGAGAAGAAAAGGGCTTGTGCCACACCCTTCATTCTGATGTAGATATTTGAGAAGTCATTTGTTCTAGACTGAAGGTTTCTCATGGACTACTGTGTTAAAAAATAACATTGACATGATAATGGCTCAGGTTTTGTACAAATTGCACTTTTTGCAAGTTTCATAAGTTCACCAAGTTTTTTTTAATAAACGTCTTTTTTGAACTATATAAAAATCAACAATATATTCTATTCATATATACATATACCATATAAAGAGTTTCTGCACACAATTTTTAATGCATCTCCAATTTCATCCAGACTGCTGAAACACAAAACATCTGGCATCAACGTGAACAACTTCTGCGTCCCTTCAACTCTCAAAACCGTCACCCCCCCACAAAAAAAAAAAACATACCGGCTCCCGCAAAGCATGTCTAGCCCAACATTATCTCTTACCTTGTTCCTCAGATCATCCAGGATGGAGGTGTACTTGCTATTATCGCGGGCCTCTGGTCCTCCTTTCTCAAGGGCCTCTCTGATCTGATGCTCCAGTTTGCCATTCTCCTGTTCCAGCCTTCTCACTGTCTCCAGATAAGCGGCCAGGCGGTCATTCAGATTCTGCATATGGCCTCTCTCATTGCCCATGCCCATTTTCAGGGACCCCCCCGAGCCAGCGCCCATGCCTGCAGAGCTCACCTTGAAGGCACTGGAAGCAGAAATGCCCCCGCTTCTAGGGGCAGAACGGAGAGACATGGCAGAGGCAGAGGAGATCCTCGTACCGTGACCTCCCGCCCCGCCATACGTGCTAGCGGCACGGTTTACGGGCACAGAGCGGGTGAAGGAGATGTGAGATGCCTGAGGTGCGTAGTAGCTCATGGTGTTTGGAGGAAGGAAGTAAAAACTGAACGAGAAACTGAGTGCACGATGGGGGACGTCAACCCTGAAGAGCTACAGGAACAGAACTGCGAGGCTTTTATACTCCCGCAAAACTCTCGCTGTTCCTCCTTTTTCTCTGTCTGACTTACAGACACGCGCGCTGACCGGCTAAGACCCTGCCCACATGGTCCATTTCTCCCCCTGCTCTTTTTTCGGAGTTCTTTAACGCCCACATCCTCTCTTTTCCTTTCCACCCGATCTCACCCCTCTGCCTCCCCCCATCTGAACTCCAATGACTGAGCTCATCTGGCCAAGGCCACATGTGCATACTGGAACAAGATACAGCACTGAGATCAGGCTCATTTTATACTTTCAATCCCACAATGATTTAGTGAAATCTTAAATTACAGGTTCAGTTGATGAGAACAGAGACTGAGGTGGTAAACAATGGCTTTTGATTTTGATCAAGCCCGTAGGGATAGGCAACACCTATGAGTACATTTTCTCAATAGTCACTTTATTGTGTAAAATATCCTTTCATCCATAGATGCACCTTTCAGTATATCAAAACCATACATCCTTAAAGCATTGGGTATTTATGTTTAAACATTCTCATTTTATGCTTTTTTCTAAAAGAGTCTTGCTCGCTTTTGACCTTTTAAGGTGTCCGGCTCCAAATTACATAACTGTCCAAATATGCAATGCGCTAAAGTACATACTCCACCTTGATAAAAGCTATAAAAAAAAACAGCCCAAAGAGGAGAGCTGTATCAAAAAATTTACAAAATAGACTTGTTTTGTCCAGAAAGTCTCCTTTTTATCACATTTCACATTTGGACTGAATAGAGAACAGTGTGAACTTCTAATGCCACAACTTTTGTAATCTGAGAATAACAGAAAACAAAAAAGCGTAATTGTCACGATGATGATGTTTCTTTGAAATATGAGTGATCTATACAACAGGACACCTAGAGGCTGTACACACCCACAACTTAAAAGGAACCTGAGGAGTCTGCACAAACAACTTTCTTGAAAGTTGAACCTTCTTTCAGTCTTTTATGCCTGTTTTGATCAATTCTACCATTATCAGCTGTTATTATCATATTGTATCAAACTTTTGAAAGTGCCCGAGACCTATTTGGATAACATTCTTTTTAAATATTTCAGATTTTTTTGGGTATTTTTTTACAGATTTCTCAGGTATAATGTAAAAACACTGTTTGAAATACAGTCTAAAGGCGTAAAATTACAGGAAAAGACAGCAAATTCACAAGGGGGGGTTGGGTGTTGGGTGGGTTTGAGCTGGGAAAACGTAATTTTATGGGGAACTATTGTTTATTTTACAGTTTATTTCTGGCAGGATTTTTTGTATTTTAGTAAGTTTCATTAATAATTTCTCATTAAAAACATATTTAACTTTGGCTGATGAGAATCTATTCTTACTGACAAATATAACATGACAGGGGTGTGATCTGCAGTTTGTCTTTGTTTGAATGGGGTTGTCCATAGATTCCAGAGAGCTTTGGTTACCAGATGAGTCATCAATGATTTCCGGGAGCTCTAAATACAAATGCCGTTCCAAATCAAAAACAGCCCTGCAGAAGAAAGCATATGGCTTGATCAAACCCCTCTGCTTTATGTTTGAGGAACTCCCCTGCATGCTTTCATGAAGAACTGTATTACTTCAAGACCCTTCAAAACTGAGTGTTTGTTTCCATCACATGACAACTGTGTGTGTGTGTGTCATCTGACAGTTGGTTTCTAAGCAACGTTTTCACTTCCTGTATTGTGGCTAGCCTAAAATGCATCGAGCATGTTACTAAATTCCATTGCATGGCACGCAAAAGCATCCTGTATTTCTTTTGTGCCCACATATTATAAGAGGTCAGAGCATTTTAAGGTGTTGTCTAAACCAAGGTCTTTCAGGTTTGCACCAATTCGACAAGTGCACAAACATCAATTTCATGCATAAACTAAATCCAATTTAGGTAGTTTATATCTACAATTTGGATACATTTGATTAATAGCAGTATGGATGTAAATGTGGTCGCCCCCTCATTTACAGCAATGATCATCATAGGTCACGTTTGTATGTAACTAAAACAAGTAGGCCTATTTGGTATTTTAGTTTCTTAGCTGCATCTCTGTTACGTGTACAGTGTGTACAGTCCATCGCAGGAATGCGGCATGCTTGAAAGTAAAGCCAAAGCAATTCTATCACCCCCTTGTGGCTGGCTTCAGTACAGACGGTTTCAAAGCAACGTTACTGCTGCGGATGCGCGCTTTTGTGGGCCAAACTTAACTTCCGGAACACATTCGCAAAGAATAGAGTCCCTGTAGATTATTTCTGAAAACAAGCAAAAGAAAAAACAAGTAAATTACATAAGATAGTATTAAAAGTATGTCTCGACAGTATTTTGGGTTTGCCAGTAGAAGAAACGTTACTTGGCTAAACTTAAATGCGACCAATTTACACGACCCATTCAACAAACTGTTCATTTAGTAAAATTAACCCACAATAAAATTCAAAAATTGTTTATTTAATACAATTATTATACAATAAAATATTAATATAAATTACTGTTAACATAAATTGTTTAAAATATAAATAGTTTAAAAGTATTAGCCAGATCCATAACACCTCCTCAATGACGCAAACAAGGCTGGTCCTGAAGAACTTCCTGTTTCAGTTACACAAACATTTGAACAAAATACAATCAATCATATTTATAGCCAATTTAAAATGTTAAAAAATATCGTTAATATTTAATTATATATGTAATATAAAAAATACTAACAATAAATAAATAAATACAGGAAAAACATCAAGTGCTTCTGAATCAGTGTTTACATCTTGTGAAGTGGTCCATAGGTCATAAACTCCACCTTCACCATGTAAACGAACAGGAATCACGCCAAAGTAAAAAATCCAATTTCACTTAAAATAAATTGTTGCCCAAGACAGTTTTTCTCATTTTTGTTAGTTCTTATCACTCTGTTGTACAGTATGTTAAAGTGTTTGTTTGGCTCCAAATGACGTCATTGACCCAATACGTCGGCAGCCATATCTCAGGCATTTTAGCTTCATTTTTCTACAATGGAAGTGGGGTGCATCATCCATCTTTTATAGGGTCTATGGTCCATACACATATACAGTGCAAAAGACAATGTAGGCCAGATGTTGCTTGTGCAATATGAATAGCCATTGATTTATCTTGATAAACCCCTGAAAAAGTGGTCAAAAGAAATTATGTTTACAGCTTCTTCTCATTTCATAATATAATTATTTTATCATAGTAAAGGTCACATGCTTGAATAAATATCTGTTTAATCTGATAAGGCCCGCAGAACAGATAATCATTTTTGGTATAATGGCTCATCCATACAGAGACTGCATGAGCAGACCTGGTAAACAGACAGAGTTAAAAAGGATAAGAGGGGACAGTGAGTCACACGTCAGAATGAAGGAATTTGCACCACCCCCAACCCACTACCCAAGGCCCCCCTACAGCACAGCTAACATTTCGCTTTCTTTTTTCCTTCTTTCTGTTCATACACATATTCAAACTTTAAAGTACAAAGTATATGCCATGCAGTGTTTTTTGTTGTAAATTTGTGATTTGAAATAAAAATCTCGCAGTCACTGTATTTGTATTTTTTTTTACAAAAGTCTGTAAGTATTTTTTTGAATAAGTTAGCACTAAACAAGAGGGTGAAAGCACATTTTAACTGCACTCCTTTGCAGTCAATATTGGCTCTGCAGGCTTTAGTGAGGGTGAATGTTCTTGGCAGCCACATCCAGCTGAACATTTTATGACTCTTTTGTGTTGGGTGTTTTTGACTCGTGTTTCCACCCAGTGGTTCTCTCCTTTCCACCTCATTATCTGAAAAAATAGCCTACAGGAAAGGGAGAATGAAAAGAATAATGCAGAGAACAAGAAGGGAACATTTGAATCCTTGAACAATTAAAACTGGAATCATATTTCTCTTTTTATTTTATTTTTTCCAACAAGGATTGTTTATAAGTTAGCTTGCGTTAAGGCAATGAGAAAGTGAAGGTGTAGATCTTCTCATGACCAAAATAAATAAAAATGTTGAACAATCTGCATGATTAACAGAAGAGAATGTAAATATTGGCCTAGGATGATTTGGTTTGATTGACAATGCTTTGTATAGTTGTTCTAATCATTATTTTTGTTAGGGTTAGATGTACATGTAAAAAAACTAATAATGAAGCTTGAACCAATAAATGTTGTCACAAACACATTCATTTTATTAAATGTAACAGTTAACTATGCTAAATCAAGAAATGCATGAGTATGCTAAGGTCTGGCAAGATGTTGTGAACATACAAGAGATAGGACCTACATATGACTGTTACAATTTACATTACATTAAATTATTTTCCTATGTCACTCTATTGAAAATATTATGCAATTCCAATCTCGGCCACTAGAGTGCAACAGCAACATTACAAAATCAGGACACCTCAAAACAGGCAGGCCAGCTATTTGATGTTTATAGCAAGTATGTGTATTTACTCAGCTTTTTTGGGGGGGGGGGGGTAAGTAGTGTTTCTATTGTTATGGTACATTTTACCATGCTATAAAACATGCATGCTAAAATAGATCACGTTGCAGTCATTCAAGACACACATGTATTTATAGCACCTAAGTGCTGCAGCAATTTGGACACTCTTGAGGAGTTGCATTTATTAAAAAGTTGTCTCTGATGGTTAAGCCGCCAATTTTATTTATAAGGTGCACAATAAAACTAGCAAAAACAGCAAACCTTTATTTAGTTGCAAGCAACTGCAAAAACACAACCATGTTTCATGCATTAGCTAGAATGTATTAAGATTTTGCGTTTACCTCATTCAAATATACCACAACTCTTCATTATCTCTACTCACACCTTGGTTGTACGAGTTTATCCAAAGGCAAACAGATGTGACATGCCTGCTTGCATAAGCTGTCACTCATAAGCCGATTGATTAATCACGGTTATAAATTTACACACCGGTGCCCCTAAAAAGAAACCGGTTTCATATATGTGGTGCATATCTGCTCTTTAAAGACTTGCTTTAACATTGATTGCCTGTACTGTACATACCTCTAGGGAACCACACCCTCACTCTTATTTCAGGCAATGTGAATGAAGAATGCACAGCAAGCACTGTTTGAAGATTATCTTTCTCTTGCCTTACAATAAGCAGAATTCATCTTCAAAATTAATTCCCAAGTCAGCAAAAAAGGTCACCATAGGTTCACTGGTGGTTTAGGTTTCGTTGTTACGTGCTGACTAAAATTAAAGGGATAGTTCACCCTCATCATTCATTATTAACATACCTTCGGGTTGTTCCAAATCTTTATAAATTTCTTTGTTCTGACGAACACAGAGAAAGATATTTGGAAGAATGCTTATAACCAAACATTTCTTGGACCCCATTGACTACCATAGTAGGAAAAACTATTAGATTATTAATGATAATCTTAAACTATAATTTATTTTATTATTAAGTTTATTTATTTTATTTAGCCTTGTTGTGCAAGCTCTCTGGAGCTTGTGCAGAGGCAGCAACTTTTGCCAGAGGGGAACTGGAATCCCCTGGTTGGGCCTGGGTTCTCCTGAGGTTTTTTTCTCGATTAGAGTTTTGGGTTCCTCGCCACCGTTTGCATACTGTTTTTGCACTATCTGCCTGACCGGGGGGGGCTGCTTTAGAATTTTAAAGTTTTACTTAATTAATATTGCATATAGGAATTTTCTGTTATATTTGACCTGTGCTTCTCTCTCCTTTATCCTAAATGTGTGCTCTCACTGAGCGTGTGTGTGTGTGTGTGTGTGTGCGTACTTGTCTGTGTACGTACGTGTGTGTGTGTTGTGTGTGTGTGTTGTGTGTGTGTGGGTGCGCATCCGTGTGTGTGTGTATGTCTCTATGTCTATGTGTGTTAGTACGTGTGCATATTGTGTGTGTGGAGTGTTTTGTATGTGGGTATGTCTGTCTTCTGTGTTTTCAACCTTTTCTTGTTTCTGCAGGTACAACTTTAATTATTTTGCTTACAGTCAATATGTCTCATGTACAGCTGCTTTGTAACAATGAAAATTGTAAAAGCGCTATATAAATAAAGTTGAGTTGAAAAACAACTGGAACAACTAGAGAGTGGGTTTTACATTATGAAGAGCTGTAGAAAGGATTCCTGGTATGCCTGACTGAATGTTGCACTGGGCCCTTTCTTCAAAATGATATTGAGTAGTAGTAATGGTTCCAGAATTGCATTTTTCATTTGCCATTCCACTCAGCTGATGACAATTTGTTGTTTAGGCGTTGCGGTCTCTTAGCTAGATCTTAGTTATGTGTCATTTAAGTATTAGTTTAGTCTCTGACATTTCCCCCCAAAATTCACAGGCAAATAAAAATAGCAAGAAATAAGACAAATGTGGTCATGCAGTTAGAATATAAAGAAATTAGCTCGTCTTATAGCAAAGACAAATAGACTAAACATGGTCACTTCCACATTTTCGTTTAGGGGCGACAACACGTCTGTTGCTGATTTTAATTTTACAGTCTGTACAGAGGAAACCAAATGAATCTATCCATACTGTTATGTGGTTCTCAAACTGGCGGCCCTAAGATGGGTCCGAGGGCCACAGTTTTTGCGGCATTTTATGAAATATACTTCTGTCATGACAACTCTCGGAGGGTTTAGCATGGTAGTGTACATGACATATAAATGTATTTGGTCTTGGCAGAATAGATCTGCTAAGCTGCTGCGGTGGAGCAAGTACGGGGACTTGCCGCTGCCAATACATCCACAACATGCTGCTGTGTGCATATAAGGAATGCTGCTGCTGCTGCACATATTACATATATGAACATACCCTGCATAGCTTACGTGATCACCTTGTAGCATGTCTGTACATGTGGAGCCGGGGAAGGAGGTGGGTTTCTGAAACGCGCTGCACTGCTACAACAATCACTAGCCAAGATTTAAACGATACGGAAGGAACCGATCAGCTGCGCCGTGTAGTCAAGTTATTATGTCAGATTGGTTTAGACTTTAGGACTGCGCCATCTAGAGTTTCATGCCAGAACTTTCTCTGTGATAAATTTTGTGCAATCAAATATCAGAAAAACAATACCACCAACCACAAGAATTGATGTTCCAGCATTGTATAATTGAATATGTCTTTGGTTTAATACAAATTCTAAGTTTAAGATCATAGGTCTTTATTTGGAGGGCCACAAAGCAATCATACCCACACAAGGGGGGCCTTACAACAAAAAGGTTTGAGAATTACTTGTGTATAGCATTAACTAATGCTAGTGCTTTCACCAATAGGCTGTGTTTATTTGGTAAACCTGTGCACAGTTCCCTTCTTGAACTCTAAAGGAGCCATAGAGTATGTGAGTTTACTTAGGAAATGTACTTAGCCAGTGTCTCCCAACCCTGTTTTTTAGGCACAACAGAAATACACCATTTGGATGTCCATCTCATTGAACACACCTGATTAGACTCATCAGCTCATTCGAGTAAACCCAGAACAGCAATGGGTGTGTCAGATAAAGGAGATGTACAAAATGTGTCATGGTGTGTTTCTGGGATCAAGGTTGGGAAACACCAATTTAAGTCTCCATTTGTTCTCCGGTTAGTATAATTGCTGTGTAGGAGACCGAGATATTACAAAGTGGTCTCATTAGTGGTTTTCTTTATTATTGATTTCCTGTGAGATCATATCACCCAAGCCACGTAAGTTCTTAAGCCATTGTTCCTAAGCCTGGCCCAGTCAACTCCTTTCCTGGATGGCCAGAGTATTTCAGAATTTAGCTTCAATACTAATCAAACACACCAGAACAAGTTAATAGACGTTTTCAGGATTACATGAAAAGGACATGCAGGTAAACTCTTCAGTTGGTGTCCAAGACCAGAGATGACTTTGGTTTTGGAGGCATCTTTCTATCCCCCTGGTCTGGTTACTAATCCAGCCCTGCTACAAAGTATTATTTTAGCACTTTACCAAAATGTGTAGTTTGTCTGTTCCCATGGGAATCGAACTTATGACCTCGCTAGTGCTACTTTAAATCAAACACATTGACATTTAATCACCCTGGCTAGCTGAAAGTTCACTTTAGTGTGCCAGTAGATGTTCATAAAAAAGGGAACAAAAGATGACAGGACTTTTTACTGTACACTGTCCTCCCACCCATAAATTACATGACACACCTACATAATGAATGCTGTCTCTTCGAATCTGTTCACTTTTTGTTAGGCCTGTGTTACCAAAAGCGATTGCTGTTTGCCTCTTAGATTATACATTTTATATTAATATATGTTAATAAAAAAATTTGCCGTTTTATAAGATGTAATCTGAGTCTTAGTGGTCCGTACTCTAAGGCCATGTTTACACAATGAAAAACAGAAAGGTTTTCCTTTGGGTTTTTGAAGTTTGACGTATATGCAACAGCGTTTTCAAAACGGCTTCACATGGGTCCGGGACAATGAATAAAAATGCTGCATTATGCTTGCAAGGCCAGCGGATGGCAATATTACACGGTAAAGAAACATTACCTGCCTTTGCACATTCACGTTTCTCAATATGCGTTCTTCAGCGGTCTTGTGTCCTCGTGTTCTCGCTCTACGCCATCAATAACCGTCAAAGTCCGGTTCCAATACTCAAGAACACAAGAACAGAGAACGCATGAAAGTACCCGGATGTGTTCTCGATGTCAAGGATGCATAGTATGCAGCCTTGCGCGCATACAGTCCGCTTGAAGTCCCAGAAGTCACTGCGCATGTGTTGGTGATTGGTGACATTGCGTCCATCAAAGTTCGTTCTTCCGAGGCTGCCTCACAAGACTGGTCTCCACAAGAACACAAGTCCATTCTTTGCGTTCTTGGAATTGAGAAACAGCCATACTGTACGCAGTTTTAAGCCAAAAGTGCTTTTTAATACCCTTGGTCAATGTATATGTGTGTTTAGACACTGTGTCTCTACTGGTCTGAGTGGAGTAAATCTACTTTTTGCTGGAGAAATGTAAATAAGTATGTCGCGGCGCACAAGCACACAGTACGGAGCACCGGCATTATTGTTTTGGGTACACTTGCGTGACTGTTTTGCAGTTTACACGAAGACGATAATGCTGGCCATTTGAAAAACTTTCACTTTAGGACCCATATTAAAAAATGTGCGTTTTCAGTCCCCCAAAATGTTGTTGTCGAGCTGATGTTGTGTAAACGGCCTCTAAATGTCCATTTTTAAGGTGAGGGAAACCATGCTGTATTGGTGTATATCTCTTTAATTGCAAATTATCTGCTGGTCTCTGGCCCTTTCTGGCAGAGTGCAAGGTGCTGTGTGAGCTGTTCTTCCAGTACCAATATGACTAGCATTATGCCTACACCGAACGTGAGTGGTGTGACCAAGGGTGCTGTAGGGGGGGGGTAAGGATGATTCTGAGGCCCCATGCACACCTCAAGGTATTATAAGGTATTAAACCCTAGAAGCAATGTCACCAATCTCTTAGTGAGCAAACCAGAGTCGACAGTGGCAAGGAACCACAACTCCATTTGGTATATGTATGTGGAGAAAAGAAAACTACAAAAAAAAGAATTTTAGCCGCAGTATCCTCAGAGAGTTCATGGGTACTCTTATGTACAAAATGGCACACAGTGTACAACTCATTCAGGGCAGAAACTATGCTAATACAATACTGTGTGCACACTGCCAACGCACATTTATGTCCAAACACCATGTAAAAGTGAATTTTGATCCCCTTTAATATTGTAAATGTGGTATATTTTCGTAGTGATCTGGTTTTACTATATTGCAGTACACTGCAGTGTTACATTCAAAGAGTGAGCTGCAATAGGTATAATGAAAATAAATAACCAGCAATAAATGGTTAAAAGTCTCAGTGTTATCTTTACAGCAATGTAGGGGTTGGGATTAGCCAATACTGTATTACTCTTGTTGAACACTAGATAATGGTGTGTTGGAATGCAGCTCTTCTGTTTTTGCCAACATCATGTTGACCCTGGGACAACATTTAAATCAACCAATCAGATTTCAGAAATAAGTTTACAGTTCCAACCAGGATTAGGTGCTTCTAGACCATTGTTTTTCACTTATCATTTCCCTCTGATTTTAGGAGTAAGTTATGGGTAGGGTTGGGGTTTGGTGTGGGTTTAGGTCCATTTATAAAAATGTTGTCCTGAGGACATCAACCACTTGGCAAAATCAGGTCGAGCGTTGGAATGCAGCAGAAAACTTGTTTTAATGAGTTTAAAAGGTGAATTTTGATTTGCAGATAGTAGGGGAATGTCAATCAGTGTGGAGGCAGGGCAAGTTCATGTCAGCTATGAAGGGGTCATTCTGAAAGGGGTGGAGATAAGGATGTTGTATTGCACGAATAGGTTACTTTAATAGCAGTTACACACAGGCCTGGAATTGAGACTCTTTATTGAACTCTCAATAATATTTTACACTTTTTTTGTAATTTTAGAAGAAAAAAAATCTTCAAATAGTTTTAGACCTTAAAGGCGGGGTGTCCGATTTCTCTTAGCCGTTGTTGTTCAAATCACCCAAACAAACACACCCCTACCCCCATCTTTCGCTTTCGTCAGCGCTCGGCTCGGCTAATGTCCGTCCTGTGCACTGTGCACCTTACTGCTGATTGGCTACAAGGTTGTTTTGGTACTCGGCCCGACTCAGTTGTCTAAAGCGTAATTCGGAAATCGGTTACTCCGCCTTTAAGCATCCTGGATCTTGATCTACTGTCCAAATGTAGCTTACAATATCTCAGTATGTTTACACTACCCAATGAAAGTAGTTAATTGGTCAGTGTTTATATTTTGCATATTCGTGTATTTTCATGTTTTGAATATAATTTTCCCTTACAGAAAAGACACACGAAATTCACATGTGCAAAAAACACATGTGATAACATGTGAAATGTGTGTTTTTGGAACATTTTGGTGTGAATTCCATGTGAATTCCCACGTGAAACCCATGGGATAACATGTAAAAACCCATGGGATAACATATGCGACATGTCTCCACATGTGATCACATGTTCTTCACGTCACCACATGTTGCACATGTCATCCCATGGGTTTTTACATGTTATCCCATGGGTTTCACGTGGGAATTCACATGGAATTCACACCAAAATGTTCCAAAAACACACATTTCACATGTGATCACATGTGTTTTTTTGCACATGTTAAACACGTTGTATACATGTGATCACATGCGAAAAACATGCAAAAAACATGTGAAATTCATGTGTCTTTTCTGTAAGGGCGTTTACCCCCTTTTGCACATTGCGGAAAGTATGGTACTATCCAAATGAAATCGAATGGAATTGATTATGTAGCTTTTGGAATATTCCATGCATGTGCCCTGTGTTTAGAGAAACAGTTAATGTATAATAGCTTTATCGTTCTTCCCACATACAGTATAACCCTTTGACCACCTAAACATATCTTCAACATTGTTTCTTGTCCAATAAACCAGCCTCAAGCCACTCCCTGACCTTCATATAAGAGTTAGAGAAAGACCAATTCTCATCTCTTCGCTTATCAGCTTCTAACCTCTCGACTCCCAGCTCTCCTTGTGCCAAATTAGAGATGATAAACATAAAGAAAACCGTGAGGTCCTATAGCAGTCAGTCATCCCATGGCTCATTCGGCTCCGTCTCCAGTGGATCGACAGGTGCGGTTGGGGGGTTCAAGGTTGTTGGATACAAATCAGGTTCTGGGATATATAGAGGTGCAGGTAGTGTGGAGTTTGGATATGGTGTAGGGATAGGCTCAAGACCAGGTTGGGGTTCTGCTCCAACTGTTTGCCCTCCAATCACAGCTGTAACGATCAATGAAAGTCTCCTTGCACCTCTGGACCTTGAGATTGATCCCAGCATCCATGCCATCAGGACGCAGGAGAAAGAAGAGATCAAGACCCTCAACAACCGCTTTGCTTCATTGATTGACAAAGTAAGTGACTCTTCTGCTCTGGATGATTTTGGGCTTTGTCCTGGTTTATTCAGTATTTTTGTGTAAGTTTGTGATGTTATGGTGAGAGGAACAGGTACTGTAAGTCCAGCCATATGCCATATTTTATAGGCTCAAAAGTCATCAGTGTTCCAATAGAAATAGAAATTCACACATATCACTGAATTATAATTACAATTATAATGTCTCATGTAAATGTCACAGATAAACTGTTGACTCAGACAAATATGCAGACAAATATTCTCTGTGTGTTTATATTCAGAACACAGTAAAGTTGCAAGGTTTTAGATATACAGTATTTCTTTAGGTTTAGAGCAACACATACAGTACTTAAAGCCACAATATGTATATGTTTACCTGTGTACTTACAGTATCCCACATGAGGTTCCATTTTGGGCAAAAATGTGTGGATTGCATTGTACAATACATTTGTTTTTGTCTACTGTTATTAACAATGTTTCATTAGTTTTTGGTGTGCGTGTCGTCCTACCATCCTCTGCTTGTGTTGTCTTGTTTGTGTATTCCGGTTGTGTTGTCTGTTTTTGTTTTGTGTATTATCATGGGTGTGTTTGACTTCATGTGGTGCTGCACAAACCGTTTAGCGTGTGACGTCAAACTATCGCAAGAGCAATTTGAAAGCAGTACTGTCTCACGATACTTAAATGTCACATGCCGAACGATCTGCGCAGCGCCAAATGCTGTCTATCAAAAACAGCGAGTCCCATGAAAAAAGGCTGAAGTAATAGTTTTAGCGTTTAGCACTCTGCTGTTGTTACTATTAGGCTACTCTGTTGACTTACATTGATGCTTTTCACACAGCGCTTATCTTTGTTCTAAACCCCGTGTAAACAATTGTTTCACACTTGTAATTTGGAAGTGGGTTATCCCCACATTTTACCCAGGGTTATGAAACCCCGCATTGTGGTGCCAAATGTATGCAGTGTGAAACAAAGCAAGGGTAGAATGATACGACCAGACGCTTAGCAACGAACACCCAATTAAAAACTTAACAGCTCTTACCTCATAATATCACAAGTTGTGTACAGTCACAGAAACTTTGCACGCTGTGTAAACAATCGTTTCAGCATTTTATTTATTTGAATAAATAACGTCTAAGGAGGCTTAAAACAGCAAAAAAGGGATTTGCAAGGTGTAATTTTTCTCGGAGGCGGAACAACAAGTTAGTCGATTATTTAAAGGTCCAGTGTATGAAATTTAGCAGCATCTAGCGATGAGGTTGTATATTGCAACCGACTGCTCACTCCCCCCTCTCTTTCGAAGCACTATGGTGGCTGACACAGGGCTAAGAGGTCGTCACATTTTTGTTTCATTGCCGAAGGAGATATACTTATTTACAAAACATTCTCTCTAGAGCAGTTTGTCTGTTTAGGGCTGCTGTAGAAACAACATGGCGAATTCCATGCAAGGGGACTTACAGTGTATGTAGATTCTACACTGCTCATTCTAAGGTAATATAAACATAATGTTTCATTGTGTAAGGTCTTTATACACCTCTGGAGACATAGTTATGTATATTATATTGCATTTCTGTCAATAGATCCTCCAAAAAATTACACACAGCACCTTTAAAGGGACCACGCGCTGTTTTTATTCAGTCAGTTTGACGCTGCAGTATTTATCCATCATGACTGTTGACACTGCAAATAGGCAAACCAGAACATTAACCCAGGGTTTACTGATGTACAGTGTGAAATGTTAGGTCATGAATACCCAGGGTTATCTCTTATCCCCTTGTGAATTATAAGCAGTGTGAAATGTTAAATAGATAACCCAGGATTCTGTTTACCCGGGCTTTAGAATAACCCAGGGTTAACTGTTTCAAGCGTGAAAAGGCCTAGCGGCAAAAGTTACATATTGTCCCTTTAAAGGGATAGTTTACCTTAAATTCTAAATTCTGTCATGATTTACTCACCCTCAAGGTGTTCCAAAACTGTATACATTTATTTGTTCTGCTGAATACAGAGAAAGATATTTGGAAGATATTACACTACCATAGTGAGATATTTTGAAGAATTTAGGAAAGCATACAGTTCTGGGGGACCTTTGATTACCTTTTTTATTAATTTTTCCTTAGTCAATGATATCCAAATCTGAAAATTGCTAACATTCTTCCAAATATTTTTTTCTGTGTTCATCAGAACAAATAAATTTATACAGATTTGGAACAACTTGAGGGTGAGTAAATGATGACAGAATTTTCCTTTTTTGGGGGAACTATCTCTTTAATGCATGATATTTATACAAAGACTTGTAAATTTTAGCATGCTGAGGAAACAAAATGACAGTGTGAAAAACATGCTCCCCTGTTTTTGGTAATACTATGGTTTGGCAATTCATAGATTACTTTTGTATGTCTTTTATAAAGACTCCCAATTGGCTGACTCACCTGAATGGACAATGTTCACTGTCACAAACACACCTTTGACTGTTTGTGGGCAATACAGAAGGACCCCTCCCTAACAGGCCTTTATCCTGTACAAACACAAGCACACTGAACTCACCCTTTCAATACAGAACAATGAGAGAAGAACTTACATTTTCCCAGTATCCTACAAAATGTATAAACCAAACCAAATCAAAAGTGTCCAGAATGACATTTAGGCATTTGACATGAACATAAACCGCTGTAAGGCTCTACAATGACATACACTGCATCAAATACAATATAAGTTTAGACAGAATTTTTAATAGTGAATGTATTTTTGTGGCAAATTTTAATTGAGACAAAGTATTCTCAAATTCGTAAAATTGAGAGACAATTTTGTTTCTTGTGGATTTTCACCAGGTGCGTTTCTTGGAGCAGCAGAACAAAATGCTGGAGACCAAATGGTCCCTTCTGCAGGACAAGACCAACAGCCGATCCAGCATTGATGTTATGTTTGAGAACTACATCGCTGGCATGCGCAGACAGCTGGAAGGTCGGGGTTATGAGAAGCACCGCCTGGATACTGGCTTGCGTGATATGAACAGCCTGGTTGAGGACTTCAAGACCAAGTGAGAAAAGTTGGAGCCTCTGACTAGTGTCTTAGTAAAACTTGTGTGCATATTTTCACAATAAGGTGTTGAAGGACATTCCACAAACACATTCAAAAATAAAACGGTATTCCTCAGGTACGAAGAGGAAATCAACAAACGTAATGAAAGCGAAAATGGATTTGTGCTCCTGAAAAAGGTCCGCACATGAAGAGCTTTTAAAAACATGCTAAGACTAGTTATGACAATTAAAACTTATTAGAACTAATGTAATTACGATAATTGTGTGTCTGTTTGTGTACGTAAGGATGCTGACATTGCATACTTGAATAAAGTGGAGCTGGAATGCAAAATGGATAACTTAACAAATAAGGCCAACTTTCTCAGGCATATTTATGATGAGGTAAAGTTTACTCCCTCCTAATAAATATTTGTTGCTCATGCAATACCCTTACTGATAACCTTTATTGCATAATACATCATAACCATTAAATGCTTACAAAATAAAAAAACCACATACAATTCAACCTGCTCAAATGGCTCTCTGGACTTCATTGATTTTCTTGTTACGTGTTGTATAGGAACTTCATGAGCTCCAGTGTCAGATCAAGGATACATCAGTTGTTGTAGAGATGGATAACAGGAGAGATTTGGATATGGATGCGATTGTGGCTGAAGTTCGTGCCCAGTATGAGGAGATTTCTAACCGTAACCGTACCGAGGCAGAGAGCTGGTACAAACTGAAGGTTTCTGAGCTCTTGTTATCATTGTTTTTTTCTTGCCTTGACATGTGTGTTTCAAGACGTGTGTGAGCTTGTACTGTTGGTGTGTGTGTAACGTAAAAGTTGCTGTTTTTAAACTGTGGTGCTGACACGATTGATTTATTGCATTAATCTGAATCATTGCATCATTTTGGCTTTTCTAATAATTCTCAACTGCATTATGTGAGATGAGTGTCTTATATGATTTTAGTTCGAAGAAATGCAGTTGTCGGCCACCAAACATGGAGATGACCTAAAAAGCTCCAAAGCTGAAATTTCTGAGTACAAGCGTGATATTTCTCGCATACAGTCTGAGATGGAAATTATTAAAGGGCAGGTAAGAACTTTATTAACGGGTCATCTTGCATGATAAATTATGTTCATTATTCAAGCAACACTGCTGGGGTGCCAGAAATATTCCGTACAATAACAGTTTTTTCCTGTAAAATTACACTCCCCCAGGTTTCTTGTAAATTTGCGGTCTTCATCTGTAATTTGATGGTTATTGACCGTATTTCAAAAGTAGATCAAAAATCCGGCAGCTGGGGCACCAGAAATATACCTTAAAAACAAAAAGATTTATTTCTGTAAAATTACGTTTTCCCTGTTATTCTTGCAAATTTGTAGTCTTTTAACTTAACTAAAGTTTCACCAATTTAAAATGTAAAAAATCGGACATTTCTCTTGATAGTGCTTGTAAACACTGTGTAATAATTTTCATCCGATGTAATGGTACTGACTGTAAAAACAGTTGACTGAGTTTATGACAAGTAAACTCCTATCAAATTTAACCCTTAAATTAAATGGATGGGCATAAAAAATTTCATTTTTGAAGGTTTGTAGTTACATTGGTAGAAAGAGAATGTATTAATAATAGTATATAATATAGAGATGAAACATTTGGCAAATTAGCATGGTAGAGTTATGAGTCAAATTATGTTAGTGGTGTTCCGATTTATGTATTTATTTATTTGAATGTGAAAATAATGAAATGTTAATAAAGCTTAACAAAAACAGTAGGCCCATTAACTGATCTCAGTTAACACCAGTTTAATCTTTGTGTCCTCACATTATTTCAGCAGGCAAAACAACAAGCTCAGATGGCTGACGCAGAGGAGCGTGGTGAAGTGGCTGTGAGAGAGGCAAAGCTTCGTGTCCAGGAGCTTGAGGCGGCTCTGCTGAGAGCGAAAAAGGATATGGCCCGTCAGGTGCGCGGGTACCAGTCATTAATGAACATCAAACTGGCCCTGGACATTGAGATTTCCACCTATAAGAAACTCCTGGAAGGAGAGGAGAGGAGGTGGGTCTAACATTTTAGCAGCTTATAGCGTGTTTGTCATTTTGAATTGATCATGCATCTAGGAAAGTGTTACGTATTAAATTAAAATGACTGATATAGAGTTTTGTTCCTTCACAGATTGTACAATAGCTTCCAGACGTTCTCTGTCTCTAAACAGAAGTGTATGTTTTTGTTTCGCATTGCTCTCTCTATGCATACCTTTGCTAATAAGTTGAACTAGTATAGTGACAATATTTTATGTTATTTTTCTTAGCCTTCAACTATGACCTTGAAGGAAGCCGCCTTACAAGAGGCTCATCTCAAAGTGCTGGAAAAGATGTTCCTGACACAAGTCTGGTTAAGCAGGAAATTGTGGTTGCCAAGGGTGACAGTGGCTTGGTCAGCAACACTGCCACTGTTACAAAAAGCACAAAGACCACCATCATCACCAGTGAGACAGAAAAGAAACTTGTAGCTTCCGAGGGACACGTGGAAGTCATTCATAAGTCTGCAAGTGTGCATGAGAAGGTTTCTAAATAACTGTGAACAGATAAAGTTGTGCAGGACTGTCACTTGCAATCACAAGGCACACAACAACCATTTGCGTGTGGGTGTTTACCACATCCTTCAAAGTAGAATAAGCGCACAGGACAGTATCCTCTGTTGCACTGAGTACAATTCTGACAGATAATTCCTTAATTATAGTCTGTTTTAGCTATCAGAGGAGAAAACAATTAACAGTCTACTGTGACCAATCAAAAACTTTCATACGCTTCCCTGATTTCTACTGTTTTCCCTGAAAGTATATTCAAATAAAGTGAAATAAAAACGGATTTACTTTGAATTTGATTTTTAATTTTAATTTTCAAGCCTTAAGCTTTCTGAACTGTGCTATCAGTATGTGTAGCCTAGAGGATGCTTGGAAAGATATCAGTTTGCTTTGTCAAAACCTGTATGACTTTGTAATTCTGAGTTTACCTTCAAAATTCAAATCTTAGCAAATGAGTATTTGCTCATGGCTGATATTTCACACATGCTGGGCCTCTACAACATTTAGTGCATTTTATAGCTAAAACACTGATTCAGAAGATATGTAGTAATACAAATGCAGCAGAAATAGATTCATTATTTAAATATAATGTCACTTTACTTTTTTCTTTTGACAGTCAGTCAGAGCTGGGTAGTAACTGATTACTTGTAATCTGGTGTACGTACTCAGATTCCAAAAATCAGGTACTAAATTGTAATTGAATTATGTTACATTTTAAAATACTCATAATCAGAGTACAGTTACTATTTTATTTTTACAGATTACATTACATGGATTACATTACATATTACTTTTTTATTTTTTGGTAAACCTACCACTTTAACTATTAAGACAACCAACCATCCCACGATAGCGAGTCTGACGTGTTTTTGTTTACAAGCATTTATGTTCGCTGTGTATTATTCAAGAAGTGTTAATCTTCAAAATCCAGCAACAATAATGATATACAGTACAAACAAATAATGAATTTGCGCGATTAGTGCAAATCACAACATTCATTGCGAAACTGCATTAGTCATAAATCCAAATAAATTTGTGCTGCTGAATTGCCCAGCACACACAATATATCATCTATTTTCAAAAATGTTGTTCACAAAGGTAATACATGTGAAAAAAAAAATTCTCTATTGTTTAAATTGGATGTTGTGTAAAATAATCACAAGCATATGCGGGTGATAAATTTAATCTTTCACAACTTGATTTTGGTGTTTTGGGACTGTGTACCTGTCATTTGTAATCCAGTCTTTCTGTTGTGAACATTTACATTTGCTTTGAGCAAACCGTTATTAATATGGCTATAATATATGCAGGTATTTATGAATCTAAATTATGTAGACGAAAGTTTATGGTTAATAAGATTATAATCTTATTGTCAGATTGTGGTCTGAATACTTTTTGTTTTGTCCATCACTGCATGAATATTACACCCATTTACATTGATTTTGTATTTACACTTGATATCTACACTGTAAGGCCTTTTTTTCTATTCTTCAACCATTTTTATTGTAATAGCCTACATGTGCTGTTGTATTGCAGTCATTCAGTATAAAGGCATTTGACTAACTTCTAGTACTTCGTGTACTTTTATAATTTAATATACAGTCATTTAATTTAATATAATTTTATGTACCAGGTAAAGATAAAACAGACATTTGTAAACAAATGTAATCTAAAAACAAAAAAATGACGCTTTTACGCCTGCTGTTTTGCGCCTCGGTGTGCACTCACATTGGCGCCCTTTGTTTAGTCACGAGGCGTTAAATGAAGTGAGATCCCTTGATAAATAATGTTACATCCATTTACAAATGACATATTATGACGTAACAAAACAAAATGATCTTTTAAACCCTTGCTGTTGTGCTTTCTACTTTTCAGTAATGAGCCTGTTGCACTACCATTTATAAACAGCAGATGGGGCTGTTACGAGCACAACCCAAACTAGTTTTTTTTCTGGACATTTGTGAACCAAACCATAAAAGCTTGAGCACTCCCTTATTTCTTAGACCAGATTAATTATTTTTCTGTAACATGTATGCACTATGGGGAGTCTTGGCTGAAATCAAAATGAACAAAAAATGTAAATAAAAATATATATTTGAAAAACATCTATTAATGAATAATAAAACATTTTTTTACATGCTTGTCTTTACCCTAATTCACACACTCTTGCAGACATATACATAAGCATACATTAATATTGACAATAGTCTTAAAGAGTGTGATGTCTGCAAGTCTGTAAGTACTTCCTAAATAAATAAACCGAAAATACATATCCTGCCAAGTATAGATGTAACATACAGTGAGGCAGAATGGTAATAGTAACAACCACTTTTATTACAGCGTCCTCCCCTATTAGCAAACATTATCCTGGATGGGTTACAGTCCTTAAGTTATCTAGACTCCACACCTACTGTGTGAATTGAAATAAAACACAACCTGCTCAGACTGGATTAAGATAATCCATTACTAAATTGCTCGACCGCATTTTAGAATTGATTATTTACTTTGATGAATCTATTAGTTGATCACATTCATTCACACCCCCATAATATAGTGTGAGTGGCCGTGTTATGTATAGCTAAGCAAAGCAACAGTGGTAAAACCTGTCATCATCGAGATATACAGTGGTGTGGACAAGTTACAATAGGTAAGTGCCGTGGAATTTCTCCCATGTGAGGTCTTGCCACAACATGCAGAGAGCTATTATGTTCTGCTTTGTGTGCCCTCCTCCTATTAACTCCAGCTGTTGTGCAGTTGTATTGTAATTAACAAAAAAGTTATGCTGAATAACTGCCACAGCAGTTAAGGTATAGTGTGCAGAAAGGTAAAGTATAAAGTATACCCTTGTAGAAAATAGCACACATAGCAACACCTGGGTTGATGCGTTATTGCAATGACAAACGTTGACACATTTGCCTCAGGTGTTTAGCCCTGTTCCCTTCATGACCACACCTTAAACACACCTTAATAACCCGTCCCCTAAGATTCATATCTTCCCTCCCTTAACCCCTGCTTAAAACACACACACACAACATTATTTTCCTTGACTTTTTTGCAATGTTAGCCTGTTAGCTAGTTTGTTAACCAAGCTTCTCCTTGGTTGACCCTTTCCCCTCCCTGTTATTCCTTTTTCCAAGTAATGTTCTATAATAGCTTTTCATAGAGCTTGAAAAACTTAATTTTTCTCGCTCTTTCTCTTGTTCAGTCGATCTCTCTCTCCTTTTGTGCAGGCCTGAACAAGCTGGTAGTTAATTGCAGATACCAGTAGAAACTTGAGGGATTAATTTTTGCAGATACAGATACACTGGCCAAGTTTCTCTACTATTCCCCCTAATCCTCTCATCGTCACAAATTTTCCTTAATTCTGCACCAGCTATTTCCAATGCGTATTGCTGATAGCGTGAGACCTTATATAAACATATATTTTGCAAACAGGAGCGGTGGATGTATGTTTATACGGATGTATGTTTATACAATAAACTACCAGTCAAACGTTTGGAAACACATACCGTTTCCACCTTTTAGAATATAAGTAAACTCATCATGGGTATCACAATTGCACTGTAACTGTAGGAATTATGTTGCAAATAAAAGCATCTAAAATGAATCAAAATGATGTTATATTTTAAATATGTTATACTTTCAACGTTGCCTCTTGGCATTTTACCATCCAGCTTCACACCTAGGAAGCTTTTTAAAGAGTATTGAAGGGTTTCCATTAATTCAAGACTCATACTGGCATTTCAGTAAAGCATTTCCAAACTTTTGAACTGTACTGTTTGTTCAGCTGCAAGAAGTTACATAATTTGTACATATGCATGCATTCATTCACAAAGACTTCCTTTATAGTTGTAACTTAGTTGTTACGCTGTAGTAGCACGCTAAAAAAATAAGGAATAGGCCTACATATTTTGAAAAGTTATGGACAAACACATACTTAAAATTTGCATGTACACGCAAATACACAAATTATTCACTTCTGTTCTGTAGTGGTATGTTTTTTATTGCAATCAATCGCAATGCAGAATTCATCACTGAGTAGAAACTGTACTTATTCTTTCATAATTCTGTCTATTGCTGTCTAATAGTTTCTGTGCATCCACATAATAGTTCAAACAGCACAATGGAGGTAGTTAAAATAGTTTTGAAGTTTATTACAATTGATGACTGCATACTGTCAGATCAATGTAGTTACTTGTGTAGATGGTGTTAAAGTCAGAGGTTTTTTTTATCTAGTATGTGTGTTTATAGTCACTCTGTCAAGTTTTGCATGTCAAGCATATATCTGTGCATGCCTGCTTGCATCTGTTTAACAGAACCATGCTACAGGATTGGTTAAGAAAACGTATCATCTGGTTGAAGAAGATTTAATTGGGATTAAAAAGATCTGAGTTCCCAACCACCTCAACATGACTCACCTTGATGCTGACGTCAAATTAATTCTACAGTTAATTGTGGGATCTAATGATTTAGTCATTTAGAATTACAGTATTCTGTTGTTACAGCAAAAAATATCACGCAATAATTTCACATGTATAATTCTTGAATAAACTTCTAAAAGTCTCTTCATTGTGGAAAGCAAACCAAACCACCTTTCTGTGGACCTGTGAAACAGAACATATACACAGAACATAGAACAAACACAGACTCTGCACTGTTTATGATTTGTTTGTTGTTACATTACATTGCAGTGTGTGTGTGTGTGTGTGTGTGTGTGCGTGTGTGTGTGTGTATAAGACACCGAAAGAGCAAAAAGGTGTGGTATTCAGCGTCAGGGGGACCTCATGAAGGTTTTGACAGAACCTGCTTTACACCCCAGTGTATAGCAAACAAAGTCATGAATCTTATTTCTCTTAAATGAAACTGCACACCTTTTTTTCCGTAAATAAGTTATGTAATGTTTTATGACATGATGGTATTTAATTTCTTCACCCCATGCATGAAGTAGTTGTTTTAACAACATGCTTTTTAAAGATTTTTAGAAATGCATTTAAGTAGTTGCTGCAAAATGTTTTTTATGTTATTGGTCATCAAGTGTTCACATTAATTGCTTCTAAACTGGAACAACTACATTTGTAAACCTGCAAATGTTCCACACTGTGAATTAGGAGGTCATCATGTAATTAAATTGAGAAAAAAAACCCACACAACTTTGAAATAAAAAAAACACACACAGTTGACAGCGGATGTGTCATGACAATTCCACCCACCCTCCACCTTCCTTAGTTCTTTACTAAGTGATTTACCCTCCTTAGTTATTTACCCAATGACATGAAGTTGAAAAATTAATAAATGCAATCTGGATAAAATACATTTATAATATACCAAATACTTTGAGAAGTATTAATGACAAAAAAGCCACATTTTATATGAGTTCTCGAATGCAAACAATGCATTCATTACATGTTTAATTTTAACCACAGAAACTTAATGAATGTATAAATCTCTTTTCTGCATTTCTTACAATACTGTATGTTTGTCATGTTTAGAGGGTCTTGAGAAACAGGTTTGCAAGGTTTGGTTTGCAGGCATTCCTGAAGTGTGAGATAGCGCTTCACCAGACACACCCCCTGATGCCCCCTTTTGCCCTCTCTCGCTCTCTCTCTCTCTCTCTCTCTCTCTCTCTCTCTCTCTCTCTCTCTCTCTCTCTCTCTCTCGCTCTCTCTCTCTCTCTATCTCTCTCTCTCTCTCTCTCTCTCTCTCTCTCTCTCTCTCTCTCTCTCTCTCTCTCTCTCTCTCTCTCTCTCTATTTGCATAAGCTGATGGATATTTTTTACAGGTGTGTCTCATTTTTAAGCTGTGGTTAACAATGCAAGCAGCTATTTCAGCTATTCTGCTCCAATTCTCACAGTCAAATGCTCATGAGATGTTGAAGGTCCTCTCGATACTGCAATGAAACTATAGAAACCAACAACACACAATAACTTAAAGCCTGGTTTAGCAGTATATTTTAGCTAACATTTTCAATTCCATGCAATTAAATTTGTTATTAATTTAAATTTGATCCTCTCCTGCCCATGTTTTTTCAAATATGCGATGAAAGTAATACTGTGCGATTAGTATTTTTTTCTAACATTTAAACAAATGTAGTTGCCACATATATGCATATTTTAAAAAAATATGCTGCACATATTTTATAACTGTATAGTATTGTATTTGCATTTTAGTTGAAAATTGTTTTCTTTTTTACAAACTAAATCAAGCAAAAAAAATAATAGGACATCTGAGTGAAAATATGCATTGACAAATAAACATACATTTCAGAATTTCAATTCTTCAAACTGTTTATTGATCAGCATTTCATATGGAGTTGCATAATCCAAGATCATTTTTTAAAGGTATTCAGGAAAATGGCTACTAGTGTGTGTTTACTCATATATACAGTATATATATATATATATATATTTATTTATTTATTTACATCAAAAACTGCTGCTTCACTGGTGTCAGAAATGTGTGCTGTCAGAGCACTTATAGTACAGATTGCTGCCAGTATGATATGACTATATGAAATCTTTTCTCTTTGTGCATGAGTGTAAGTTACCTGTGGAAAAAGTTTTATTTTATAGTATAACAATCCATCCGACCTTTGATAGCTCATCTTTACAGCGTGTCAAAAATCTATCAGTTTCCCCATTATATCTAAAACAACAAAGTCACCCTCTAAGTACACATATGTTCTGTGCACTGCAGGTTATACAGTACTGAACGCCTCATGACTGCTGTTTCATCAAGTTCTTAAAATGAAGCATGTCCTGACATGTACTTCACTGAGTTTTCTCGGTTGTCAAAAGTTCTCATGCTGAACTTTGAAGGCAATGATTCAGTGACAGTTCCCTCAGCTTGTGAAAAGTGGTAAATCCTCACTCTGTTCTATATTCAGACAGTGTGGGCTTTGTTCAATGCCTGTTAGCCAATATAACTTCCACTGTTCCAGGAAGGTGTAAACTTTAGGGGTGTAGATGTGTGTGTCCAAACACATCCATGGATGATAGTTTTGGGGCTACAACTACACGGAAAATCTGAAATGTAAACCTGGAAATCACAAAAAAGCTTTAGAGTTGTAGCTAGCTTGTTTGCTAGCTTGAAACTAGCGAAATGTTCTTCTTCGTACAAAAAGTCAGATTGTGTTGCCTCATTTGAAACAAAGAAAATGGACTTCAAAAAACAGCTTTCTAATCATGCTAGGATACAAATTACCAGGTTTTGCACGAAGTTCCGTGTAGCTGGAAGCATTTTCACTAGTTGTGTAGATTTAAAAAGTAATGTCTTTGTTTCTATTGTTTTATCTTATAAAAAACACAGCAATCTGTGAGTAAATGAAAATAATTCAACAAAAAGATTGATCAAATTGCAAGCTGCCACAGTGAAATAGTCAACACTACTGTGCCCACTATAGGCCTATGTGTGAGTGAAATCAAACGCTCACAAAGAGACAGTGATAACGTCTCATCCAGGCATGATCCACACCCCCGTGGCCCATAAGGATTAACCATTAACCCACCGTGTATGTAAAGACTGTGTGTCAATGTATCAAGCAGATTGAGGAAACTGGAATATGCACACACACGAACATACTTTGAGCAATTTCAACTTTTTTATTTAACTTCATTATTTTTATTTCAACCTTTCAAGATTTAAAATGATAAGTTGAAATTGACTGTACAGCGAATTTGATTATATATACAGTATATTTAATAAAGAGAATCATTTAAGATGATTAAAATTATAATTATAATCATAATTATAATATATTGTTGTTAAAAGACGTTTGCCTATAGTTGGTTGGAATTAGTGTCGGTTGCTATTGATAGGAGCTTTACTACAAAAACAATAATTGCCATTGTAATTATATTTTAAAGGTCCTTAACCCATCCATCTTACATCCTGCATGCAATGTTCTTACAACAGATGTTAAAACTGCACAACCAATTATCCATTTTCATTACATAATTTTTCTAGAAAAAAATCACACCAGAATTAATTTTTCTGTAATTTTCCTGTAATTTTATGTTTATTGACCTTTTTCAAAATACATGAAAAACTTTTTTGTAAGAGTACGTTTTTTTCCAGTGTACTAAAAGGAAATTCTTAAAATATTAATATTAAATATTAATATACCTAACGACGTTGGTATACAGTAGTGGTGTCCACCAATAAAAGTGATGTCCAACCTTGTACAGCTGTCATCTTCATTCTTTATTCAAATATATTGTTAAAGGTGTATTAAAAATGTTCTATGCCTGTTGTCCTTTGAAAAGGCAAAAACACACAACATATGCGCACATCTTATTAAGATGATATGGGTCCAAAGTAATAACCACAACAGAAAGAAATAGACATGGGATTAAAAGATTTAAAGTTACATTTGTAAAAGTTTATCTGACATCTGACACATTACATAGAGGATTACATTCACCCATATTTAGAATTCTTGTGTTTGTGTGTTGAGTGAAAGATCCATTGTGTTCTCCATCGAGTTTTAACCCTTAACATTGCAATTTACACCCGAGTAAGTTAACCTTAAGTTAACAATAGAGTACTTCAGAAAACTAATAAGAAACATGTGTATGCACAAATGTGAGTGCAACAGAGTAAAGCAGTCAGACAACAAACAACAGACGGTTGAAAGGCATTAGGCAAGAAAAACAAGGGTTTGTGCTATACTGTATGTTCTGCTGTGAGGTTGCTATGGTGAAAGTGCATGGTTAGGGTCGGCATGTGTTGCCTTTGAATTGTGACTGTATGTTGCCATGGAAATGTTTTGTCTTCACAGTAGCCAAATAACTCTTTTCCACACTAAATGTACTAGCCAAAACTACCTTCATGTGAACTACAGCTGTTTTCTTTTTAGATCTTGCATTGTGACATGAATCCAACCCCTTTGACAGAAAAAGGTGGAGCTTGAACAGATCACAGGCTGGAGTTACATAACTAGACTGAGTGGTATCATTCCTCAAACATCTCTGTATGCAAACAACTTGTGGAAACAACCGAAATGACACGACTCACTACAACATATGTGCAAAGGTGAAAGAAGAAGTATATGTATGAAACCGACTGCAGAATGCACACTGAATGCCGTTTTAAACTTTCGGATCTGACTATGAATGGAGCATATGTCATTGATTAAACAAGAGTATACTGGATCAAAGCTCACTCTGTTACTGCGGACAGGAGGGCTACGTCACAAACTCAGTGGTTGCTAAGCACCACAAAAAATACCAAATAAAAAACATCTACAAGAGCATTTTTACAGTATATTCTTTGGAAACAAACTTGACAAGACAGGTTTCTATTCTCATCCCCCAAAGAGATCCAAAACTCATTTAAAAAAAGAAAAACAATTCCATGAGAAAAATAAACATCATAGGAAACTACAGAAAATGTAGCATATACTGTTAAGGAAAGTATGACTCAATAGTATATGCTACTGGTGCAGAAATAACCACCCCCTCATTCCACAGACTTCGTCACTGAATGAAAGACCACCCACCTAACCACGCTTCCTTAACTTCATCATGGCATAATCATTCATCTGCAGAGTTTCCTACAGTCTAAAATAGACTTTCCCAACCTGGTTTTGCAAGTCCCTAGAGGATTGTGATAGAATTTCAGAGAGTTTATGAGGTTGTTGTAAAATGCCCATACATTTAAAATAAAATGTAGATGCATAAAATAAAATCTATGTTTGAACAATCACATTTATATTCAAAAATTAATAATAATGTTTTAGCGAAACAACAACATTAAAAGATTTTGTGAAATTCATTATATCTTGGTGTAATGCTTACAAAGTGGAGGTCTTCAATGAAATTATTTAGGACATTTAGGACATTGAAGTTGAACTGATAAGTTATGTTGGGAACTGCCGTCAACACTGACTGTCTGTGTGGGCAGTGTGGCAGTATCTTAAGCACATCAGTCAACCACACCACATATTTTTTTATGTCCAGAAAGGTATTATGTTTTCTTTTGTGTAAGTTTTTACACTCTAAAAATGCAGGGGTTATTTTCAACCCATGCTTGGGTCAAGCATAATTTTTGGGGGGTTTATTTAACCCAACTCTTGAGTTTGTCCCTTTCTTACCCAATCATGAGTTAAAAATAGCCCAGCCTTTTTTGCATTTTTTTGCATTTTTATGTATTACACCTGTATGTGCATATTGAGGTTTGTCTAGTCTTGTCTAGTTTCCGTTATTTTTTGGAACTAAATGTTGGAAAGGACCTAAACAAATAAATACATTTGAAATATGATCGAGGAAGCCCAATATCATGTTAAACAAGTTTGTAACTGTTTTCCATGGTAATGATATTCCTGTGAAGTGTAAATTTACTGTGAGCTACTGACAATGACTGCCACAAACCAATCTTTTATTTTTACACCCTGCCTACATAATATCAAAACAACCACCAATCTTAATTATGCACTTTTAAATCCTCTATTCTGTCTTTAGCACTTTTATCATACATTTTTACAGTGAGAGTCACACATTGGGAAAAAATTGAACCTTGTCATGTAATGTCATTTGTCAAAATTCATTGCCTAATCATTCCAGCTGTTTTGAATTGAGTGGTCTGATGAAATTATGTGTAAAAGTCATAAACGCTTATGAAAAAGTCTCTAAATTCTGAGGGAAGGTTCACTGTTGAAAGTAAATTTGATGGTTTAGCGGAGCATGTTGTCAAACCAGGCCTATATGCTATAAGGTGTCACAATGGGATATTGTTCTCTTCCTATTATGATATGAAAAGAAAGCATTTTATGAAATGTAAAGTATGTCTATTACATTTAAAAACTGCTTTTAGTGTTACAAGGCGTCAAATGTTTTGGGACACTTATGTGACACTCACTTACGTGTTCATAGTTTTCCACATTTTAGAATAATAACAAACTCATCCGAATTATGAAATAAAATAAAGGGAACTATGGCAATTATGTTGTAAATAAAATAATAAATAAAATTATAATTGATCATCTTCAGTGTACACTGCGTTCCAAATTATTATGCAAATTGGATTTAAGTGTCGTAAACATTTAATTTTATATTGTTCAATTAAACTTATGGATGGTATTGTGTCTCAGTGCTCTTTGGATCACTGAAATCAATCTCAGACACCTGTGATAAGTAGTTTGCCAGGTGAGCCCAATTAAAGGAAAACTACTTAAGAAGGACGTTCCACAGGCCACAGGTTTCAAGCAATATGGGAAAGAAAAAGGATCTGTCTGCTGCCGAAAAGCGTCAAATAGTGCAATGACTTGGACAAGGTATGAAAACATTAGATATTTCAAGAAAACTTAAGCGAGATCATCGTACTGTGAAGAGATTTGTGGCTGATTCAGAGCACAGAAGGGTTCGTGCAGATAAAGGCAGAATGAGGAAGGTTTCTTCCAGACAAATTCATCGGATTAAGAGAGCAGCTGCAAAAATGCCATTGCAAAGCAGAAAACAGGTATTTGAAGCTGCTGGTGCCTCGGGAGTCCCGAAAACCTCAAGGTGTAGGATCCTCCAGATGCTTGCAGTTGTGCATAAACCTACTATTCGGCCACCCCTAACCAATGCTCACAAGCAGAAACGGTTGCAGTGGGCCCACACATACATGAAGACTAATTTTCAAACAGTCTTGTTTACTGATGAGTGCCGTGCAACCCTGGATGGTCCAGATGGATGGAGTAGTGGATGGTTGGTGGATGGCCACCATGTCCCAACAACGCTGCGACGTCAGCAAGGAGGTGGCGGAGTCATGTTTTGGGCTGGAATCATGGGGAGACAGCTGGTGGGCCCCTTTAGGGTCCCTGAAGGTGTGAAAATGAACTCTGCAAGGTATGTAGAGTTTCTGACTGAGCACTTTCTTCCATGGTACAAAAAGAAGAACCATGCCTTCCGTAGCAAAATCATCTTCATGCATGACAATGCACCATCTCATGCTGCAAAGAATACCTCTGTGTCATTGGCTGCTATGGGCATAAAAGGAGAGAAACTCATGGTGTGGCCACCATCCTCCCCTGACCTCAACCCTATTGAGAACCTTTGGAGCATCCTCAAGCGAAAGATCTATGATGGTGGGAGGCAGTTAGCATCAAAACAGCAGCTCTGGGAGGCTATTCTGACATCCTGCAAAGAAATTCAATCAGAAACTATCCAAAAACTCACAAGTTCAATGGATGCAAGAATTGTGAAGGTGATATCAAAGAAGGGGTCCTATGTTAACATGTAACTTGCCCTGTTAGGATGTTTTTGATTGAAATAGCTTTTGATTTCAGTAAATATGACCTCCTAATGCTGCAAATTCAACAAATGACCATTTTCAGTTTTTTACAACCTATGAAATGTTTTCAAACTCTGTTGTGCATAATAATTTGGAACAGTGCATTTTGAGTTTTTCATTTTTTAAATAAATACTGTTGTCAGTGGGAAGTTTGTTCAATAAAATTCCAAATGTACACTAACTGTTGATTACTTGAAAATTATACTGACTGTCATTTGCATAGACAAATTAGGAAAACCAGAGAAAGATATCATTTGCATAATAATTTGGAACCCAGTGTAGTCACCTTTTGACTAAAATTTGCAGAAAGCGGCGTCTTGAGGTCTCGCCCTAAAATGCTTTTAAAACTATTTTAAAGGTGTTCCCATCTATTCTGTGCACTTATTGGCTGTTCTTTCTTGATTATTCATTATGCCTCTTCATTATTGAGTCATGCATTTCAAAAACATTTTTATTACATAAAATGTTAGTTTTGTCATGAAAAAAAAAACATTTTATTTTTGTCTATTAAACTAATTTCAGACATTTAAGCATGCACCTTCAGATCAAAAGTTTTTTTTTAAATGAAAAACATTTCACTCAAGTGTCCCAAAACTTTTGACTGGTGGTTTACATGTCTATAAAATGTGTTACAGACTATGTGGATGTTTAGCAATATAATACTATTAATTATTAATAGTAATATTATAAACATAAAAATTTACAGATATCAATGCCAAAACCCATTACATTTGAACTCAAATCTACCATAATAAAACAGTTTGAACTGGTTGCTCCTATGTGTGTACTCTCTGTTTTATCACTATGCAAGAACTCTACTACAGATATGGGTGTGCCTCACACATAACCCCATCTCTGTGAATTGGCAAGCTAAGAGCTATGATTGTAGCTGTTTACAGTATATGAGCACCTTTTTTTGTTTGAAGGTATTCTGTGTTGGTTCACAAAGTTTCTACTAGTTGGCAGCTCTTTCTGACAGTGAGTAATGCGAGAGAGTAAGTTCTCTCAGTTTTTTAAGCCAACACCCATCCACTAAGCCAAAAGAAGGCATACTCCTGTCATGAAGTAGGAGAGGGGGCATGTACAGACAGAAACACCTTCACTCTTCTATTAGTAATCCTGTGAAATGAAAATCAAATAAATGAGGCAATAAAAATATATAAAGTAGATGTTAAAGCATTTAACATACATACATCAATGCATTTTATTATTGCAAATAAATTAAGATATGATATGATCTACTGGTTCACTATTTGATCCTTATAAGGTCAAACCTGAGACTTTCACAAACTGAAATGTTTGTGTGTATGCGTGCATGTGTGTGTGTGTGCGCGTGCATGCATGCGTGTGTGTGAAAAGCATAACAGTACATTAACTATAATATGTTTTCAAGGCGTTTCTACATCCACCTATTATGCTGCAGACACATTAATAGTCCTAATAGTTTTGTATGAAAAATCTTGTTTAAATGAAAATTTCTGTGGTGGTTACGCTTATTATGTCCTTTATATTGTAAAGTCTCTTTTACTTTAAATGCTGGTGTAGACAGCAACATAGTTTAAGCAACGTCTTGTTTTACTGTTGTAAAAGTATATGTGGCTAAATGTGCTTTTCAATTATCTGAAATGAAAAGTAAACATATAGCACATGGAAAAATATTCTTAACCAATAGATGTCCAGCACAAAACAACAGTTTCATTTGATGCCATTTAATCTTCCTAGAAAGGCCAAACTTGTTTAACTGGGAATGGTGGAGTTTCATATCATGGGGGGTGGGATTTCAGTCCATTGTGCATTTTCAGGAAATACAAACCAGACTCGTTTCATTCCCCTGACCAGTACAAATTTGATAATGCCTGTTATTAGGAAATTAACAAGGCTCTGCTCATGAAACCTAAGATTTTATGTGAGATTTGAAAAAAATTGCTTTAGTGGTATACTGCGTGCAAACGTTAGGTAACCCAGTGACATTTCTTGTTATAACAAGAAATGTTCTAATGGGAGAATGGGATCATAGGCAATTGAACATGCCTTTGCAGAAACTGTTTCTTACAGCATGATGTTGAACCTTTATACATATTTCATTATATATTTCAGTATACCGTATATATGCCTATTCATATAATTTATTTTTCAGAACGCCTGCATAAAAGCATGTATAAGTTCCTTTCCTCCCTGAAACACACAACTTACTGCTTCTCTGGCCTCATTGGTCACTTAAAAGCATTCCTACTAATATGCAAAGCATACTATACCACAAGGTATAGCCTGAGCAAGTGTAAGTCTGTAAACGACACATAACTGATGCAACAGTTAACTCAATAGAACATTTGTTTCTAAACATTTAAAATGATTATTGTTTGATATTGGTGTAACCCAGAAATGCTAACATTACAAAAAGGTAATAGCCACTCGTCCCCCATGCATTATTAATAGCTCAACTTGATACATTTCCAATTGACTTTTGTGTTTGTTGTTCTATTGATGCACTGTATGTTTTGCATATCTTAATCCCATTACCACTATGAAAATATACAGAGATAGAAAGATATCATTTTATCAGATCTAGACTATTGGGTGTGCCTTTAAAGTAGATTTATGAAGATATTCGATTCATAGGCAAGCAGTGTTTGAGATGTTTGTAACCTCCATATATGGTGCTAATCTGACAATGATTCCACCCTCCTCGTGACTGACAGGTGGCCCAGCAACATGCTTCTTTATGTTTTTTCCACGATGAACTTGTAACAGCACATCTGTAAGATCAAATTCAATTGATAAACACTGGAAGACGTTTACAAGTGTGGGTTTTGTCAAATGCATGTTTATGTTAATGTGTATATAAAATTGAGTATTTCAAAGCATCATTTGTAGGGGTTATGCAGGTGTTGTGCAATACTTCAAGTCAATATTCCAAGGGTGTGTCCCAGCTTGTCACCTAGCCAGTTCATGTCCTAAGAATGTGTAACCTGCTCCAGATCTTTATCTCTATCTTCAAAGTTATTCCTTTATGGTCAGTAAGTTACTGTATACTGTATGTTTAACCAAATCTATTTATAACATTATTATTCTCTCTGTTCATGGATGTGCATATGACTAAATAGTAAAATTATCATTCACAACTAAATGCAAATAGTTTTTTTCACAATGCATTGTTGCCATGCACATCTTTAGGGTAAATGCATTGCATTAATGCTAACATGCCACACCCTGCTGTTGGTTACTGCATTGCATTAATGCTAAGTTGCCAAACCCTACTGTGTTACCAGATCAAATAAGGCACACACTGCAATTTATGGAGAACACACCTTAATCTCAGATCACCCAATGTTCAGACATACATGCACAAACATGCATTCGCACAAATGCAGGCAAATACGTGCACATGAATAATGTCCAAAAAGTCATGGCTGAGTGTGAACACCATCCTGCAGACACTATACAGCCTACGCTTTCTGGACAAACCCTGACCTTACCCCGGTGTTAAACACGTCTGGTTTACAGTAATAACTCGCAATAGTCAAGCTTCTCCACAGCGTCCTGAGGATCCAGCCCGGACATGCATTTTCCTGCCTTTCCTTTCATTGTTTCCCAGACCTCTTTACTTCGGTATTTTAGAGCAGACATCGCAAAAGCTTATTGCTCATCACGAAACACTCATACAAAGCATTGTTTTATACACCATGAGCTCACTGCTTTCACACCTGCATTATACTATCATGGAGTCATGATATGTGGTTGTAGAGGATTGTGTCATACTACTGTATGTAATGCTCATCACTGACAGCCGTAACACCCAACAGTCATGTTGTACTACAACTGAGCAATGGTCTGACTATGCAGGGTGGATGGCACTTTGGGGACATTTGTTGATTAGTGTGGCGTGACTTACATTTGTTACTAAAAAAATTGTAATCAACTTTTCTCACCGTTGTTTTAACACAGTCGGCTCTGGAACGACATGCTCACTGCTCCACCTCAAACATACACAACATGTGTGCACACATTTATTGGTATGCACACATGTAGTTTAAAGCCATAAAATACATAAACCATGTTAGCTGTTAAGGCTACTGGGAATGCGAATCCATTACGAACGGAAACTGTGTTCTTTATTCCTTGTAAGTCTCAACAATGCAACTGTTCAGCTCTTCGAGAGAAAAAGCCGTTCAAGACACTGGCAAAAGCAGATGGAAAGAAATAATTCATGAATGTGAAAGTAACAGCGTGCCCCACCCTGCTGAAAAGAGCAGAGGTTAACTCATACTTCAAGCCTGCCCAGCCAACCAGATTCAGAAGCAAAAACACACCCTTTGGCAGCCTGTGAGAGCTGCGCTGTCTTTCTCACTTGTTGAATTTCAACTGGAATGTCTGTGCTTAAGTCTCTACCTCTCCTGTTCTCCTTTTCTCGCTCTGCCTGAGGCCAAGCCTCGAGCTGGGCGTGCCACCATTTATCTTGCCACTTTCTCTCTGTACCTGTCTAACAGGTAGGGTGTGTGTGAGAGTGTATCGTGTACGTGAGTGTGTGTGTGTGTGTGAAGGGAAGCTCCGCCCTCTCTTCTTGTGCGTATAAAAGCCGTAAGCCAGCGGTGGAGAGGCACGCAGAGGGACATCGACTCTCCTTTGTGAGCAACCTCCTCCACTCCACTCTTCGCTCAGAGAGACTTCTCTAACCTCTTTCTCGTCAACTTTAAGACAAGACCCTCACACAGACACCATGTCAAGCACCAGGTCATTCAGCTACAGCATCGGTGGTGGCGGCGGTGGCTCCACCAAGAAGAGCTTCTCCAGTCAGTCAGCCTTCGCTGGAGGTGGCTCCGGCAGGGTCAGCAGCGTCAGGCGGTCCGGTGTTGGTTCAGGGTTCGGAGGTGGAGCTGGAGGCAGCTACGGCTTCAGCAGCAGCAGCAGCAGCAGCTACGGTGGAGGCATGGGTGGAGGCATGGGTGGAGGCATGGGTGGAGGTATGGGTGGAGGTATGGGTGGAGGATTCGGCGGAGGATTCGGTGGAGGTATGGGAGGAGGCTACGGTGGAGGTATGGGAGGAGGCATGGGATTCGTCCCGGCTCCCATCACCGCTGTAACCGTAAATCAGAGCCTCCTGGCCCCCCTCAACTTGGAAATTGACCCCACGATTCAGCAAGTGCGCACTCAAGAGAAAGAACAAATTAAGACTCTTAACAACCGCTTCGCCTCCTTCATTGACAAAGTGAGTATTTCTGCATCTTAACATGTCTCATGAATTGTGCAAAAAGATAGGCCTAACGTAATGTATGGTGGTTTTGTGCGTTCACGTGCACGAACGCAAATGCAAACTTTGTCTTTTATCACACCAAGTATGAACTTTGAACCAGCGACTCTTAACACTGAGACACTGAACTAAAGTTATTGCTTGCAGCAGTAAAAAAACATTGGCAGTTAAATGTTTCTTGTTTGGCATAACAAAAATTCAAAGCAACGCATTTTCTTAGTTGTAAAAGTTTAGATGAGTTTCACTAGAGTGGTACATCACTAACGTTACGTGGAAAGTAGAGTGTTAGCTGTCAATCGTGTCACTTAGCGTACATGTAAATTCTGCACATGCGAAAGCCATTCATAGTTGATCTCTGAGTATTCCTTTGGCTTGGAAAACACTCTCAAAAAACACATGACAGAGGCTGTCCAAATATGGGTGGAGTTTTGGTAATAACCTAGCAACTATGTGAGTCATAGATACACACACATTCAGACAGGGCTGCAAAAAGCTGTTTGCGTAGTCCAAAGTCTAGACTTTATTACATCACAAAAAAAGTGCACATCTTATTTGAAATTAAAAGTCATTATGTTATTATACGGTATTTCCACTAGACAATGTGCGGTTTAACTTGTGTCAGTGCAGATAATTTTCATTCTTATCAAAGGATAAGTCATCTGGGAGTCAAACACACCCATATTTGGCAACAAACAAATACTTCACAACTTTCTGAGCTAATGTGGATAGAGGACACACCCTAAACCCATACACACACCTTTATTTTGTAGTGCCTGTGGGAGAATGTGCAGAAAACACGGTTTCCAGGATGACTCATCTGTATTGTAGACACTAGGCACTTGCCTACTAACTCCATTTTATGACTTTTCACAGTCAGCAGGTTACAGGTGAAAGACTACATTATGCCTATGAAAGCCCTTTTGAGAGGTTAAGAATTACTGAATAATTTTCAAATAGCTCTAGAAATCTTGAAATGTATGCATATGCATAGTCTACATCTAGTTTAGTAGATCAGAACCTGGATAAGTCTCCAGTGGCCAAACACAAAACCTGCATTAGGGTGTGGCAGGTATGGCTTTTTCCCTGATGTTACTGCTGTTTTATCTGTGAAGCAATGCAGGTTTGGGCGAGGTCATTCTTGGAAGACAGTTTTTTTTTCGATCTAGGAGTTCATAGCTTGTGTGGAGCACTGCCACACCCAGTCAGTCCACTTTCACCTTACCCTCCCCCATCCGCTCACTCCACCCTGCAGAAAAATGCCTGGTAAAATGACTCATGCCCATTTGTATTCACTTAAACAATGGTGCCAGAGAGCAGGCACAAAGAGACCTAAAGAGCCATAATTACAAAAGAGACATACAAGTTAACACAAATCCATCAAACCACTTACTTATTCATTTATCCACTCATTTACACATTAGTCATCCATCAGTTTTTTTGACTTAGGGATTTTAATGCAGGATTTTAGTTTTTAAACTCTATGGAGCAATGGACAAAAAAATAGAAAATGACAATCACCCAGCTAACACCAACTTCTTTTTTTCTTTCCCCAGGTGCGCTTCCTGGAACAGCAAAACAAGATGCTGGAGACCAAATGGAGTCTTCTCCAGGAACAGACCACTACCCGCTCCAACATTGACGCCATGTTCGAGGCCTACATTAGTAACCTGCGCAGACAGCTCGATGGCTTGGGTAATGAGAAGAACAAGCTGGAAGGAGAACTGAGGAACATGCAGGGCCTGGTTGAGGACTTCAAGAACAAGTGAGTGAAGTTGTCATGTAAACTGGGATTAAATGAAATGTGCTGAGCTGATGTGAATTGATTAACATTGCATGTCCGTTCAACAGGTATGAGGATGAAATCAACAAGCGTGCTGGAGTAGAGAATGAGTTTGTCCTGCTCAAGAAGGTAATGACCATCCAACATTTAATTTTCTGTTTGTGTTCACTCATACGCAAGTGTTTTTAAATTGTTATGGGGTAAAATGTCCTCATCCTGCTCCTTTTCATTTTAGGATGTTGATGCCGCCTACATGAACAAGGTGGAGCTGGAGGCCAAGGTTGATGCTCTTCAGGATGAGATCAACTTCCTCAGGGCAGTCTACGAGGCTGTAAGTTCAAATGTGTTACCGAGACTAGTTAGGAAGGGGTACCACTGCTTTGTAAAGGCATATCATTTAACGATTGCTTGATCCGTATTTGCAGGAGCTGCGTGAGCTTCAGGGTCAGATCAAGGACACATCAGTTGTTGTGGAGATGGACAACAGCAGAAACCTGGACATGGATTCCATTGTGGCTGAAGTTCGTGCTCAGTATGAAGACATCGCTAATCGCAGCCGTGCCGAGGCAGAGAGCTGGTACAAACAGAAGGTGGGAATAGCACAGAAATACTGAACTCATAATAATAACTTAATAACTCAAAAAGTCTTCTGACAAGTCATCTGTGGCTACATGCATATTGATTTGTCTCAATGTATTATAGTTTGAGGAGATGCAGTCCTCTGCTGGTCAGTATGGTGAAGATCTGCGCTCAACCAAGGCTGAGATTGCTGAGCTCAACCGCATGATCGCCCGCCTGCAGAACGAAATCGATAACGTGAAAGGACAGGTAACGAAGATCAAATGTTTAAACATGACTAAATCACAAAAATATATATTTTTATTTTTTAAAAGCAAACTTTGCATGTCACTGTTTTTTAGCGTGCCAACCTGGAGGCCCAGATCGCTGAGGCCGAGGAGCGTGGTGAGCAGGCAGTGGCCCAGGGTAAACTCCGCATTAAGGAGCTTGAGGAAGCCCTTCAGAGAGCCAAGCAGGACATGGCCCGCCAGGTGCGCGAATACCAGGAGCTCATGAACGTCAAACTCGCTCTGGACATTGAGATTGCCACTTACAGGAAGCTGCTGGAGGGAGAGGAGAGCAGGTAGGAAGAGTTAAAAGATGTACCTCTACTTATCCTACAAGCCTTTGGCTGGGTGTTGAAAAAAGTCTGATTTGTTCATTTCTTTGCACAGACTGTCCAGCGGTGGAGCTCAGGCCACAATTCACGTGCAGCAGTCCTCATCTGGAGGCAGTAAGTCAATGTTCCCACTACCTAAACCCTTTAATCACTGTTTACATTCCATGTTGGATGAGTATCTGAACCTACTCTCCTTATCCTGCAGGTTACTCTGCTGGTGGCGGCTCTGGATTCGGATATGGTGGCGGAAGTGGATTTGGTGGCGGAAGTGGATTTGGCGGCGGAAGTGGATTTGGCGGTGGAAGCGGATATGGGGGCGGCACCATCAGCAAAACCAGCGTCACCAGCGTCAGCAGTAGACGCTATTAAGGAGAAGCTCCCCATCCCTTTCCTTACCTGCTAGATCACTCTCAACCTTCTTACAACTCAAACCAACTATGGTGCTATATTCTAGCCAGACAGCTATCCCCTGTTAGTGAGCAGTTATGGACAAGAATTTCTTAAACACAAAATTTAGGTTGTTCTGTGCGTTGATGGTAGTTAACGTGCATCTTTTGTCTGGTGGTTTCACTGCCATTTTTAAATCAAACCAACTTCACTAAAATGAAACGAGGAAGAATGTAATGGGAAAAATTTTGCTCCCAGACACTGAATTGTTTTGTTTCTGCACTGATATGTATGGGGAAAGAGAGACTTTATTAGAAGTATGTACACAGAGAAACCACTGAAGCCAATCGGGCCTCCATGAGAGTACAATTTCAAGTCTCATTATGACCACAAGCAATACAAGGGTTTCACTGAATCAGGGATTTACTATACAGGTCCTGAAAGTCCTGACTGGATGTTTTGTGCTGTTACAAGCTCCTTGGTATATTTAAAAGATATTTTGACTAATATGACTTTGGTCATTATGCAGTGGCTGTCAGCAATATTTTACATATTTGCTAAAAAACTTATACTATAGACTCCCAGCCACCTTTATGACAATAAGTACTTGTAGACTTCCAATGTCCAAGTAATTCACATGAAAGGCAGAACTGTTACAGCAAAAAACAGACAATGGCATTTCTGTGGCCCATCTCTCTTTAACCTTGTACTTGCTGAGTTGAAAGCTATAAGCTCCATTTATTGTGTGGTAACCATAACTGTAATATCTTAGACTTTCCCCTGTATTAAAATGGCTTCCAGAGCATTTGGTCCACTTGTAAAAACAAAACAAACTGAAACCATGTTTAACCAGATTTATTTTGTACCAATTGACTCTGTAACAACTTGAAATCTAAATACAATAAATCTGAGACCAAATATTTTGTCTTAATTTGCCATTTCTTGTTGTTTCAACATCATCTAGCAGCACATGAATGTAAGCACATACAAGAGAATAAATGATAAAAAATTTAAACAATTGAACATTTAATTCAATTACAGCCAACAAATTAAATATAAACTGGTATGCAGGTAGGCTATATTGTGTTGTAAGAGTTAACTGAACTGCATCTTGCAAGGTGGATTTCTGGTGGATCACCATTCATGAAATTTAATATTTTATGAGCAAGGTTGTCAAGATGATGTATATCTATGCTTTAGTTACAAAGCTTGTAAACCATAAATGAAATTCCATTGGATTACAGCTGCTGAGGTAAGTAGTTCACGTTGTTTTCTCTATGGGTGTTGGTTGCCTCAGGCTCACAGGAGCTCCTTGGAATTTCATTGACCTCAAACTCTTTTGTTGTTCTAAATATGCAAATATATAACAGAATTGCTGCCCCAACAACAGTCGTGAGAATGCCTAGGATGATTGGCACTGGATCTGGAGGATTGTGTCCTGCAAAAGGATTGGACATCAGTAAAATACACAAACGCGTAAGATTACATTGTAAGGTAAAAAATGATGACTAAAAAAAGGTACACACAAAGAACCTTTGCGTATACGCAGTAGCCCAAGCAACTTGGAAAAAAGTGTTTTAAACAAACTTTATGGTACAGTTGTGTCAAGTTTAATATTTTTTTCAGAAATATGTTTATTGTGAACTTGGCTACCAATTTTGGAGATGTCTTACTCCATTAAAGTACAAAGGACTCAGTATAGTCTGAAATATCTGTCTAACGGGTTATTTGGCGGTCAGGACTACATGTTGGTTGAAAAATTATTTACAATACAACATCACATTCTGCTGTCAGAATGTCTATTTGAGTCAGAATGTCTAGACCCCATGACCATTGGAAAGGGATCTTGGAGCAGTAGAAGTTTGTCTGTGGTAGTTGTGTATGTATGCACTGTTTATCTGGGAAAGTGATGGCACCAGAGTGCACTATTGCAGACCAGGTACACACTTTCATGACAAATGTATTCCCTGGTGGAGGTGTCCTCTTTTAGGAGGACAATGCCTTCAGTAAAACTACACATTGTTGAGGAATGGTTTGTGAAACAAGATAAACAGTTTAAGGTGTTGCCTTGGTCTCAGATCCAGTTAAGCATCTGTTGGATGTGCTGAACTAACAAGTTTGATCCTGGCAGCTTTTCATTGAAGCACCTACTGCTAACATCTGTGTGCAAGAACACATTATTTCGCATGTTATGTTTACTGTACACTGTAAAACTTTGCTGTAGTTTTTGCAGCAGGTTTGCCAGTAACTTACTGTAGCTTTAATTACAACTCAATATACTTTCCAATTAGTACTGTTTTCAATTACTTTAATCAAAATTAAAACACTTTGACTTTTGAGATTCACAATGAGCAAGAAGAGACTGGCATTAGCACAGCAACACTGCAAGTAATGACATTTTTCTCTTGTTTTCTGTAAAAATATTTAAAACTTCTTAAATTACGATACATTTACATAACAAGAAAATGATCCAAGATATTTAGTCTTGTTTTATGAAAGTATAAACTAGGTAAGTTTATGCTTTAAAGTTAATGCTACAGTAAGTTACTGGCAAACCTGCTGCGAAATTACAGCAGTCTTACAGTGTATACTTACATTTGTTAATTTTGTGACACATCAGTTATATCATTTATTAATGCAGTGGAGCGTGACTGACCTCCGCCTACTTGCGGTGAGTTGTGGGTAATATCAGCCGTTAAGAGTGTGCATCATTCTGCACTTCGAATTTCTACCGGAAGTAGTAGACCATCCTGGAATCTTTGGAATACTATTTTCAACATACTACGATTTGGGACATACTAATTCTACTTTCGAATAATTAGGACGGACAGTATGCTGATGGGAACGCAGGGCATGTTTATTAGATCTTCCTTGCATCACCTTTTTGGTGGCCAACAAGTTTATAAATGCATAGTTCAGCACTGCCCCCTGGTGTTTGCTTAAATTCCAGCATTACACACTAAAACCTTTTTATTATGGCAACAAGCATATAATGGAATGTTTAAAAGGTTGCATTTTCATGAAATATTACAAAATAAATAGAGAAAAGTAAATTCTGGTTTATTTAATTATTGCAAGATAATTTGTTATGTTAATTTTTTGTTGTGTCGACATTTTGGAGTACTTTAGCCCTCTATGTATTTTATGGCATGTGAAATGCAGGTCACTAATAGGCACTCACTGTAAATGACGACGCTATTGCTGGCGTGAGACAGGGACGTCCTATCAAGTCTGAACACACAATCGTACACTCCTTCAGGCACTGGGGCAAATATTTCAAAATCAATGCTGCTGTTTATTGTAATGTAGGGGTCTCTCAAAATACTGCCATTGAGTCTGAAGACCATTTCCATCTAAAAAATCCAGAAAAGACAAATTAATATGATGATTATATACTGACAGTGTTGGGTAAGTTACTCTGAAAAAGTAATTAATTACTAGTTACTAATTACATATTCAGTAGAGTAATTAGATTACTGTACAAATTACTCTCTCCAAAAAGTATTTAATTACTTATTACTAATTACTTTCTATATCTTATATCAACCTTGATTCAAGGTGATTCAAGGATGATTCAAGTGATTCAAGGATGGACATGAAATGGCTCTTTTAATTTATTCAAATAAATAAAATAAAACTACATAATGTAGTATTATTAAATAACCAAAGTATTACAAATGTGAGAAAGATAAATTAATGAATGCATTTAAAAGTTAGACTTTGAATTTTAATGTATATTCCAGTATTGTATTTAGTTAAATTACATCAGATGTAACTGTAATTAAATTACAGAAAAAATAAGAGTAATCCCTTACTTTACTTTTTCAAGGGAAAAGTAATTAAATAACAGCAACTAATTACTTAGTAACTAGTTACACCCCAACACTGTATACTGATATAATTATTTGCATCAATATAAAAAGCATGTTTGTTATTAAATGTATGACGGGGGTGAGTTACAGTGTCAGATGATGTTAAATACGGTGAGCTGAATGAACAGGTGATTTTCACAGACTGTTTGTCAGTGGCATACAATGTGGAGACAGGACCATATGTAACCACTGAAAGTTTAGGAGGAGGCAGCGCATCTGTCAAATTGAAAGTGCATTTATGAGACAAAACAGAACTATACAGTATCTTTAAATTGACATTATTCTTTTCTCTGTCTCACCTGAGCAAAATATGCTGAGAGTATTTATATCTCTGCACACAAGATCTTCAGTTGGACATTCTCTGATCTTTTTCTCACTCCCGCTGCATCTAACCCCTGCAGTTGTGATGAGGCTAATGCTTCTATCCACAACCCTCTTCCAGTCCACCGCAGGTCCACATCCTAATTCCCTGCACGCTACCATAGCAGTAGCTGCAGCTTCAGCTGCAGATGATGAATCTGCAGTAATGGGTTTCTGACAAACAGTTTCCCATTTGTCCCTGAGCTTGATATTCAGATTTCCCAGACAACCACCTCTTCGGCCATTTCTTACAAGCTGAATTGGTAATTCCTCTAAAAAAAGTGAAAATTAGGTTTAAACAATGAAGGAAAGAAAGTAAAACTGCAAACAAGATCCTTAACATATCACTTTTTTCTTATGAAAAAGATATTAATCTCACAAATATTTCCGGTAGAGTTTCAGAAGAGCTCAACAATATTTGCTAATATATAGTCTGCTGACAAATGTCAAATATTTTGTGTAATTCATGACCAAACTGTGTGAGAATTTATTATAAACACAGCTGTCTTGTTACAGTGTGTAAAGTATATAAATAATTTATCTGTTACCATTACATATGTTTTCTATTTACAGGCTCCCTTTCGAAGCAATACGGTGGCTGACAGAGGACTTAGATGTCGTCACGTTTTCAAACTCTGTAGAGCAGTTTGTCTGTTTAGGGCTAAACAACATGGCGAATTCCGTGCAACGTGACCACCAGTGTTTAGATGTAGAAAGCTCATTCTAATAAAAACATAACGCTTCATTATGTAAAGTCTTTATACAGCCCTGAAGACATAGTTTTGTATTTATATTGCATTTCTATCAATACATCCTCCTTAACCTTACACACTGGTTCTTTAAGCTTTAAAATATGTGTTTGGGAGATTAAACTGAAGAAATGAATTAATGAAGGCCTACATACAAGCTCACACAGCCACATACACATTGTACAAAAAAATGCATTGCTCCCCTGTACCTGGAATAGCTGCCTCAAAATTAGACAGCAGTGAATGTAGTACTTTTCCGTTGTACAACATCTTCATTGTGCAGACATATTCTACTTGGATGTTTGCATTTGTCTGTCTTACAAGGATCCTATTGTCGTTGCCAGTGAGATTCAGTGAACCCAGATGGATCAGGGTGGTTTGAGGAGTAGCAGGGAGTGTTCGATAATACAAACTCATTGAAAAGTTTGTAGCATGGTCGAGAGTTGAATCGCAGTACACAGTGTAATTTCCACCCACACTAAAAAATTTGGGCTGCACAGTTACTTTGGGAGGAGGTAGATGTGCTAGTAAAGAGATAAGACAAAGAAATAGTGAGTTTTCAAGAAAACAAACAAACAGTTCTAATACATATAAATAACATTGCTTACATATGACTAATTTAACAGGGTTACTGAATCCAGACTTCTGTCCATTATAAGTGGATTTGTACCAGCACACTATGTCATCCTCTGCAAAAGAATCAGCAGTGATGGTGAAAGTATATGGCTTTGAATATCTGATAGTCTCAGAGATCTGCCATGCCTCTGCAGTATCTAAGGTCTGTGATGGGCCTTTATACCTGCCAATATACATAGTTATAGGAAATGGAGCACTAGACACGAAACATTCCAAACCGACTTTTGTGTCTAGCTGAATATTACTTTCATTCACGTATCTTGAAAAACTGAGTTGGGGAACTGGAAGAGAGCCTAGAGGTGGGAAAAAGCAAGAGAGAGGAACAATAAATAATTATGATAGCATCAGCCTAGCAATTATATTATCGAATTAACAGTGTTTGTTTGTTTAATTATTTATTCAGCAAACCCTAAGCTACAACGAAAACATTTGTTTCAAACAGTGGCATTGCTAGGAACTTTTTAGATGGGCTTTAGCCACCCTAAAGTTCTAGCTTAGCCCCCCTAAAAAATTGTGAGTAATTATTTGTACAGGAATTCGAGATCGCTTTATAGGCGGACTGCGTTATTTAGCGCATTCTTCAGTTAACAGCGGCACAGAGTGGGGTGAACGACACAAGCAGAGGATAAAGGTGTGTGCATTAACATGACATCTGCATCTTTGCCATTCTTTGTTATAAATGTAGCTTACATAATGTGGCCTGGTGTAAGAGGAATAAAGCACACCCATGCAAAAATATGTTCTATTATTGGGGTTTAATCTGACTGCTGTTTACAAACAAGTCTTAAAAGCGGTCGATGGGAGAAAAAGGGTCAACAAGAAATAAAATAAACAAAACACAGGTTTTGGGACAAAAAGGTTCCTATGAGTTTTACAAAAAAAATGAAATCCAGTTCCCACACCTGCGGCTGAATGCAGAATCAGCACACAGAAAACACTCTTAACTCTATATCAGGTTAAATCTCGGTGAAACAAAACCAAAAAAAAAACAGTTACACACGCAAACAAAATGAAGCACAATAAAACAAAATACGGTAGTGGATATCCAAATGCTCGCTAGCATTCACCACGAGGTTCACTCGCCATGTGCACACCCGATCCACTGCATCCGGAATTACACTTATGCACATAACATCAGATCGTGGTGACACGCAACGGCACTCACTAAATCCTTGGTGTTTCGAGTCAGACGTGATCACCCAAACGTGTTTTTTCGTCAATTTTAACAATCATAGGTAGTTTAGATGGTTAGAGTAAGGTTAGGGTTAGGGTGTGGTTTAGGGTAAAGGTTTCGTAAGACTTGAAACACCAAAGATTTAGTCAAAACCAACAAGCCACGCCCACGGATCTGACTCGAAACACCAAGGATTAAGTGAGTGCCGACACGCAACACACACAGAGTTTCTTCTCTACAAGAGCATACCACATGTGGTCTCTCGGAGCTACGCATGCGCACAAAGAGCCAACGCCAGGCACCGCGTGAACGGGAGAGAAATCTCTTAAAGGGCCATACACATTTATTTCACCACACAACAGAAAGGTTTAATTTTTACCCCCTGGCCACACTCTCCCCTGCTGAGAGTCATTATCCTCGATGACTCAATACATATTCTTCACCTCTTTTACAGCCTCTCTGAAGAACACAGTACCAAGGCTTGTTAACACCTGTGAAAAAACTTCAGGGCTAAGCGGAACTGAATTACATACCAACCTTGGTTCGTTAAACGGGTTTGAATGCACACCAGCATTAGGCCGGCTGGTTCTTCTGGGTGTTGGCACTGGTCTCCAAGACACAGGTCTGTCTACCTTAGGAGTTACCACACACTCTAACGGTTCACCTGAATCAGAAGCTTGTTGTTCCACATTCTCTGAAACAGGATAAGAGCCAACAACAGAAGCCTCCTCAACTGGCCTGGACATCTCAACATTCACAACATTCAACTCAACATTCGGTTAAAACATTCGGTTAAATCGCTCACACTGAGCATTGCCCTGAGGCCGGTAAGGGGTAGTTCGCATTTTCTTTACCCCATACAATTTACACAACTCAGCTATCACCTCACTCTCAAAGTTCCTCCCCTGGTCCTAGTGTAACCTCTCTGGAATGCCATACTTCATGAACCACTCTCTGAGTAAAACCTTGGCTGTAGTGTCTGCCCTCTGGTCTTTGGTAGGGAAAGCCTATGTAAACTTGGTAAACACATCGGTTACTACCAACACATTCTCACGACCATCTGAGGCCGGTTCAAGCAGTGTAAAATCTACAGCCACCACCTCCAAAGGCCTTGACGCTAGAAACGATTTCATGGGAGGCATCTTCGTCAAAATACACCGCTGACACCTTTTGATCCACCTCTCTACGTCCTCATACATGCCAACACAGAAGCATCTCCGCCTCAACAGTTTAAGCGAGCGCTCAATACCCTGGTGTCCCATCTTGTCATTGACACTCTCCAGGATACGTTCCTGCAAACAAACAGGTACAAGCAGCTGCTGACACTCACCATGACGAAGATCATCCACAACTCTATAGAGCAACCCGTCTGACTCGGTAATACACTTCCTCTGCTTCAAAAGGGACAATACAGGCTTAGGCAGGCTGCGACTTTCCTGATAAGTGGGCTTTCGGTTATTATCCCAGAATTCTTTGAAAGAACTGAGAAACAGATCCTTTAACTGAAACTCTCTCAACTCCGCTTTTGTACAGCCCGGGAGAGTAAACGTACCTCCTCGAGTATCAGTCCCTTCTACTCTGACTCCACACTCTAAAGCACGAATCTGCCTCACTTTACAACACTGATCCCCAGCAGATAACAACTCTGGGTCCAAAGGCGTACCCTTATTTACCACATTGCAGATGGCAATACAGTCGTCATATTCTGCATCATCCAAGTTAACAGGCTCCCCTGCTAATGGGTGTCTAGAGAGTGCGTCGGCGGCAGCATTCTGCCGTCCGGGCCTGTACTTGACCTCAAAGTCAAAAACGGCTAACTGGGCCACCCACCGTTGCTCGATGGCGCCCAGCTTCGCTGTCTTCAGATGACATAACGGGTTGTTATCTGTGATGACTACAAACTTTGAGCCTAACAGATAACCACGGAACTTCTCGGAAACAGCCCATTTGAGAGCTAACAGTTCGAGCTTCATACTACTATAGTTCCGGTCGTTCTTCTCTGCATGGCGCAGTCTCCTACTAGCATACGCGATTACTCTTTTACCTTCGCCTTGTTGCTGACTCAAAACTGCTCCTAGACCTTCACTACTCGCATCAGTTTCCACAATAAACGGAAGGATGAAATCGGCATAGCCCAATATTGGAGCGGACGTAAGCTTCTCCTTCAGCAACTCAAAGGCTGACTGACACTCGGCTGACCACAGTGAACAAAACTCAGGCTTCCTAACTGTACCCTGCTGGTTCAAGCACAAGTTCACCAAGTCGTGAAGAGGACCTGCGATCCTGGAAAACCCCTCCATGAACTTTCTGTAAAAACTACAGAAACCCAAAAATGACCTTAACTCCTTCACCGTACTAGGAGTTCTCCATTGGCTCACAGCCTCAACCTTTCTGGGGTCAGTGCCAATGACCCAAAAACCTGACTTCTTTCTGCAGGAAACTACACTTCTCAAGCTTAACCTTAAGCCCGGTTTCCTTCAGACTATGAAAAACTATCTCTAACCTCTGAAGATGGTCTTGAAAGCTAGAGGAGTATACTAGGAGATCATCCAAGTAGACCAACATGATCTGGAAGATCAAGTCTCCCATGGCAGTTTGCATAAGGTGCTGAAAAGTGGACGGACCATTACAGACTCCAAAAGGCATACGAGAGTACTTGAATATACCAAAAGGGGTAGTGAACGCTGTCTTCGGTTGGTCTTGCTCACGCACTGCTACTTGATGGTACCCGCTCGCCAAATCAATGGTCGAGAAAAACTTTGCACCTCGCAACGCATCAAAACTTTCATCTATCCGTGGCAATGGAAATGCATATCGTTTAGTCTTCGAATTCAATTTTCTGTAGTCGACACATAGTCTAAGACTACCATCTGTCTTTCGGACAAGTACTATAGGCGAAGCGTACGCACTATTGCTCTCCTTTATCACCCCCTTCTTAAGAAGCTTGGTGATATGTTCTCTGACCTCACCATACTGGGTGGGTGGAAGGCGTCGATATGGCTGAGAAACTGGAACATCATCTACAAGATGGATCTCGTGCTGCACTTTATCAGAGAACCCGAGATCCTCGTCGGCCAATGCAAACACATCGACAAACCTAGAAAGCAAAGCTTTTAGCTCTGCTTGTTGCTCGACAGTACCACCTAGATTCAGCTTGTCAAAGAAAGCTGGCAACCCATTCACCAATACCTGTCTCTCTTCTGTTTCGACAGTTACCTCCTCCACTCTAGCTGAAATTCTATGAAACTTTACATCTCTGACTACTAAAAACCCACACTCCGACAGGGTTATTCCCATAGTCTCAACTGAAAGCTCGAGATAGCCAAGGCAAGGGATATCTAACCCATTTGCAGCTGTAATTTTGAGCCAACCAGATGTAGAAAGCATGTCTTCGGCTAGACCTGCTAAATGCTCTCTGAAGAACTGTTCTGTAATCGTACTGACCTGACTTCCGGTATCAAGCAAACATGAAACATTGACTCCGCAAATCTTCAAGACAACCACAGGAGACCTCCCCACAGCATTTTGGAGTAGACGGTCACGATCAGAGTTAAACTGAGTCGAGCCAATGGTCTGCCCTAGCATCGCCTGGCTCACAGCGACCGAGGGTGCGCATTTCCCTGAGGTGTGGAGGATACTGTATCCTCCACGCAATTTGGGGTCTTCGAGAGACCACATGATCGCTTCGTCTCGTACCTCAATCAAGGTCGCTTGGGGCTTATCCCTCACGAACTTACAAAGTTCTCTTCTAAGGGCAGCATCTTTAACCCCCTCAACAAACTGATCTCTAATGGCAGAATTCACATTTGCAATGGCATCTGGGGACTGCTTCACGACAGAGTTCAAGATCTGTGACAAATAGTGAGAGTACATACGCAGGTCTTCACCTTCTAATTGCTTACGAGTATAGAAACTCTGCAGTAACTGGGCAGGACTACTCTTCTCCCCAAAGGCCTCTCTGAGGTAGATAAAGAGGTCCTCTGTTCGCCGAGGTTGATCCCCCCATCTTAACCTAACCTTAACCTAACCTTAACCAGCACCCTTTAACAAAGAAAGAACAAAGTCTGCTTGATCTTCGGGAGTCTGGTTTCTAACAAGTAACACTCTTTCCACCTCTTCGATGAACTCATCCACATTTCTACCATCTTTGCTGAATTCCCCACTAAAAGACTGAATGTGTCTTTCCTTTGGCACGTAGATATAGGACCTATTGGGCTCTCGGTTTAGATCAGCTATCGCTGCTAAAGTTTCAGCATGTTTTCTACTCAATTCTTGGATTTGTCCCTGAACATCATACTCATCAAAATTTACATTCTGTCCAGTAGTGGAAGTACCCGGTAAGGCGGAATCTTCATTGCTAGACTGTGACATGTTGCTAAAGTACCATTACAAAAGTCCACAAACACAATGTCCCGTAGATTGTTTGTTTCTTTTCAGTTCAAAGGATATCGAATCCAGAAATCCAGAAATGTCAGTAACACGGGGAAAGTTCTTGTAGGTCACACGCAACAAGCTGCAAGTTGACAGCACACTCCTGGGCTCAGTCACGGGCAGCGACACCTCGTCCAGCGATCCGGTTCCTTGGCCACACAACTCTCAGCCAACGTCTTCACACTGGACACCCACCGCGCCGGTAATCACCTCCTCTCCGCGTTCCTGCAACTCACCACTACCGTATTTTGAGAAAAAAAATAAAAAATGCCTAGGAGCTCCCAACAGTCAGATACCCCACTCCTGGTACCAAAATGTGGCCGGGTGTAAGAGGAATAAAGCACACCCAAGCAAAAATATGTTCTATTATTGGGGTTTAATCTGACTGCTGTTTACAAACAAGTTGTAGCACTAGACATTTCTGCAGCAGTCTATCGTTATCACAGTCACCTAAGTGGTTAGCTAACACTTGCTATAGCTAATATTCACGGGAGGAAAAAAGACAGACCTTCTCTCTTGTCGGGGAACTCAAAAAATGCTTTTTTTATTTCTTATACTGCGCATACTCACATTAACTTCCTTGTGCACGCAGGCACATGACATCGCAGGCACATGACATCACTGCTTTGGCTATTTAACATGGCTTTGCTACTCATATTATAAAATATGCTTAACACAAGTACTATAGCGGTCGATGGGAGAAAAAGGGTCAACAAGAAATAAAATAAGCAAAACAGGTTTTGGGACAAAAAGGTTCCTATGAGTTTTACAAAAAATGAAATCTAGTTCCCACACCTGCGGCTGAATGCAGAATCAGCACACAGAAAACACTCTTAACTCTATATCAGGTTAAATCTCGGTGAAACAAAAGAAATAAAAAAAACAGTTACACACGCAAACAAAATGAAGCACAATAAAACAAAATACGGCAGTGGATATCCAAATGCTCGCTAGCATTCACCACGGGGTTCACTTGCCATGTGCACACCCGATCCACTGCATCTGGAATTACACTTATGCACATAACATCAGATCGCGATGACACGCAACACACACGGAGCTTCTTCTCTACAAGAGCGTACCACATGTGGTCTCTAGGAGCTACGCATGCGCACAAAGAGCCAACGCCAGGCACCACGTGAACGGGAGAGAAATCTCTTAAAGGGCCATACACATTTATTTCACCACACAACAGAAAGGTTTAATTTTTACCCCCTGGCCACAATAATATGAGCGATACAAGACCCTGTAAAAAGTCTGCGTTCACCCCTCGTCAAACTGTTAACTAGTTGTTTACCTCCAGCAAAACGAAAGCACTTCACACCAATGACGGCATACTTTAGAAAATGATCATGATGATATTGTAGCGTAAAGAAATGTGTCATTCATGAATAACGTGCTGTTTTTTTCTTCACCTAGTTATAGAGAGCTGACGGTACAGTTTTGAGAGCCCCGGAAAGACGACGGGCGGATAGAGTTCAGCCTGGTGCTGCTGTGTTATTCATTGTTCTGAGTTCCGAGTAAACAAAAGTGTACCTAGAAGCTCTTTGTTGTTTTTCAGACGCTTTACTATTTTTATTATTAATTTACAATATATTGTGGATGTGATATATGAACACGCAGTCATGCACTGCGCTCGTGCTAATCAGAACGAATGGCAGGGAAACATCATATCAAGTTATTCTTTCTACTAAATAATGACTCAGCAGTTGGATTGTGACATTTATTATATGGATTTTTGGCTGTTGTTGTCACTTTGAATTTAAAAACGTTGCAGATTGATCAATTAATGTGATATTAATTTTAATAACAATAACTTGTCTTTATTCTGCATATTCTTTCTTAATTATTTATTTTAGTAATGTATACACAGTATGTGGTGCTTAGAGAGTGGCTATAAATAAATAAATATATATATATATGTATATTATATATATGTATATCCTCATTGGAGGCTGAGCCCCCCTAATATTGAAAACCTAGAATCGCTCCTGGTTGCAAATATGATTTGCTGTATCTGGGAATTCATTTTACGATACGCATATTTGTAAAATAACAATATTAGGAGCAACAAGATTATGTCATTAAAAATTCCTGTAAAAATATATTCCTTCAGCCCAGGCACCAAAAAAAAGTAAAATAATAAGAACTGCAATTTTACTGATATTTAGCAGTATGTTATGTAAAATAACTTACCCTGGGAAGCTGTGAGTCTCAGACACATCATCCAGCACATGACAGCTATTGCTGTGAGGAAAAGAGATGTTATGTAAGGGATGATGTAGCCGGTTGTTATTGCAGAAATAAGCCCCGACATTGTGATCAGCACCCGACGTGAAGCAAAGGGTCTTATCACACTGAAGGGGCTTATTTCGCGATAACAACCGGCTGCTTGTTCATTATCATGCTTATTACACGGCTACTTGCCACATGAGAAAAACTGGACATGAAATGTGATTTTTAAATATTTGATTATCTTATTTTTACCGAATGCAGACCTTCCGCGAGGAAAAGTCATTTACTTTTGGTTTTAAGGTATAGAAATGACGTTCAAATGTCACGAAAAGGTAATCTGGTTTAATCATTTGTAAGTATAATGTCATATATGTTATTAAAAGACATATTTATATTTAATTTGTCAAAAAAACCTGTCAAAATGATTTGCTGTATCTGGGTTACCGGGTGTTATTAGTTTTGAGAGGTTGTATCTGGGAACAACGAATCTGCAAATGTGGTGGCTGGCCAATCAGAATCAAGCATTCCAACGAGCCGTGTAATAAGTTACTGTAACATTTATAAGATAATTTCCCAAATTATAGTATTTTCCAAGAGATAGTTCACCCAAAAATGAATTATTCACTCACCCTCATGTCATTCCAAACCTGTATAATTTTCTTCTGCAGAACACAAAAGAAGATATTTGTGAAGAATGTTGGAAACCAAACAACACTGGCCGTCATTGAATTCCATTGTATAAACACAAAACCACATTTTCAAAATATTTTTGTTTGTGTTCTACAGAAGAAAGTGTCATACAGTACACAGGTTATAAGAGACATGAGGTTAAAGATTCAAATAGTATCATGCTGTCATGCATTCTGACTTCTTTACACTGTTAAACGTGCTGGCTTCTCATGCTTAACATGGTCAACTTGTTAAAAAACGAGTTGGACGTATGACTTGATACACTCCCCCAGCACTCCAACTTGTTTCGGAAAGTTTTTTCTAATTCTGGATCCCTGTGTTGTCACAAGGATCCTATTCCGTTATTGGCTAAAAGCATGCCAAGGCGAAAGAGCCCGCCCACGAGCCAAACGACGAGCAAGACCCGCTTACCATCAAGGTTATCTATATGCTGCGTCAAGATGGGCTGCGCTGCATGCAGCTTGTTACTCTTGCGATAGTGAAGTTTAGTCTGTTTGTTTACGGCATTTCAGTGATGGATGTTATATAAACGGTGGATATAATGCTGGATTTGGAGATCATTTGAAACTGATAGATGGCGTGGTCCCAGTGCTAAAAGATGCCGGACATGAACTGCACGCGGTAAGTCAAACTAAGTCATACATCTGTGTTTTGTTGGCAATCGGCGTTTACGTGCATAATGTACAAAACACGAAGGGATGATGTGATGTGTTGCTTGCTCGTGCTGTAGTTCCGGCCCACTCTCCCCACGAGTCCCACCTCTAGCAGCTCATGTTTTCCCGGAAATAATCGTACAGCTGTATCTCTCTTTAATACATTTGATCAAACTAAATACTCTTCAAAGATACGATGAATGCAATACTATTGTATAGGCAGTCAAGATTAATATGAGATTGGCAGAAACTGCCTGTGATACGCAATCTTTAAATAAATCATGGCAGATTTTTTTGGCAAACTATACATGAAATGTGCATGTTTGATCATTTGCAACACATAAAGATTCACAAACAAAGTAACCTTGAGAGGAAGCTGAACACAAATTTTGTCTAAATCTAACAGTAGCCTACTACTCTTTGGGCTACACTGTAAAAAAAACATAATTTTGCAAACATTTTCAGTTATTTTATACTTTCCACATAATTTTACTGTTTTTCATTATTAAAATACAGTCAAAAAATGTAAAATTACAGAAACGTAATTTACAAGGAAAAACTGTTATTTTACAGTTTATCTCTGGCACCCCAGCTGCCAGAAAATGTAAGTTTTTATTTTTTTTATTTTCAGTGTATAGTGATATTACTAGATCAACCATGGGAACTCAAATGTTTGTGTATACACTTTGAAAATAATTGCGACAAAACGCTCTTCAGAGTGATGCAAAAGAAGAACCATTTTTGGTTTCCCAAAAGGAACCATTCACGTTTAAGAAGTAATCATTTTATACATGATGGTTTACTAAAAAAATCTTTTGTGAAACGGAAAATTCTTCAGAGTTTAAAGGGTTTTTATTTTAACTGTTTTTAAGAGTGCATACTGTAGTAGTTGATATTTAGAATAATTAAATTGTGTTTTTGGAAATTTCACTTTCTGCTCACTTTAGCTTTATTCTATAAAGTGTGAAAAATATTACACATTTCTTTGCTCTGTAAAGTCCAGGGAGAATAGAGTGAGTTTGTTGGTCAACTCTAGTCAAAATCCAAATTACATCTTGCGCCTATTTCAACATTTCCAAGATTTTGAGGACCACATATGTAAACAATTAATTAATTTTTAGAATTAATACATATATTTAAACAAACTTTTTAACTTTAGTTGAAAGAGTTTAAGTTTGCAGTGCATACTAAAGTGGATCATAAGTCTACTTCAAGTTGGTTTCACAGGACAATTTGCCCCACAAAATTGTGAATCTTGACATCAAAAACATAATAAAAATTTAAATAACCACATACCTATTCTCTTGCCCGGAATCATCCTGACAGGTAAACGTAAATGAGACTGTGACAAATGATGATAAACTTCAACTAAAATGTACTGAAATACCCCACTGGTGAAACAGTGTTTGTGTAACTTCCTGTCAAGCAATTTACAGGGAAGTTCATTGATTCAGTAAAAAAAAAATGTTTTTGTAGTTACAATATTGGTAAACATCCTATGTGTACACAATTCAGACATATTTCAAATATGGTATTTTAAATATTGTATTTATTTATTTTTTATTTTCCCATCTTCTATACATTTCTTATCACTAAACTAGTAAATTATTCTAAAAATAATTGCACAGGATAGGATCATAAATTTAACCAGAGGTCTCTGCTTGACCTAAGTGACCCTGCTGGACCTTTAATCCAGCATGGCTTAACTGCCCCTTTCAGGATGACTGTGTTGCGTAACTGTAAAGGAGCAGATTACAGACCCATGACATGTGTCTCTGCAGTGCTATCACAGGTGAATACGTGAGAAACAGAATAACACTATCACTGTGTATCACAGGATACACAATTTATTCAATCATATTTACAGTATCATACAATGGATCTTGCATATTTACATAAACGATTATGCCATTAGTGATACCTGTTGCTGCTAATAAAATAGCCTATCTTTAACATTTCACAAGGTAATTTCTTTAATGTTAGTGATGGACTATGGAAAACAATTAAAATGTTTATCATTAGACATAGCATTCGTAATTTAAATTTAACCAACAATCATCACTGTAATTTTGCAGCACTAAGGGTTCCAAATAGAATTGCAATGCTATGATTTGCAATAAGATAGGAAGCAGTTACTTGAAACAGGAATGGACAACTGAACTTTCAAAATGTACTTCCGCTTTTAAGAGTGTTTGTTATTCACGGCATTGCTTCATTGCTCGTTTCCATAAGCAAGGATTTTCCCACATGACATCACATTGAGAACGTATCAGAGTGACCTCAGTCCTCACATTTTTTCCTTTTTTCCTTGTCTTTGCGTTTCTTTTCTTTCTCTTCCTTCTCTTTCATTGCTTTCTTCTCTTTCTTCTTCTCATTCTTGGCTTCTTTGTACTTCCACTTCGGAGGCTCCAGGTAACCCTTCTGTTTTTTGTTTTTCTTTTCTTTCTTAGGGGTGGGCTCGGAAGACTTTGTCACTCTGATCTGTGGAACGCAGCCCGAGGGAAACACGCTGTTGCGTCTTGCTGCTACACGAGGAATGAAGGTGCGCATACCGGACTGAGCAATGGACAGCACGCTGCCTCGCCTCTGGGTATCAACGCAGCAGGGCACAGAGGCTGATGTGGATGAGTGGATAGATGGTGAAATCGAGGTGATGGAGTTGTTTCGATGGCAAAGCGAACCCTCCTCCAGCTGTTTATCTGAATACTTGAGCACCAGCTCAGCCACGGCCAACCGTGGTTTGCCTGCCTCCGGAGGGCTGCTTGGGCACAGCGGCCGTGTGGCAGTGGCTATAAGTGGGCTGTGTATACTGGTGGTCATTCGCACCATGTGGTCCATGACACCTTCGTCCTGCGGGTCCCGTGGGAAGCTAAAACCTAATGTTCTCTTCAGACGATGAGTCAGTTTCTGGCTTGCAGTTTTATTGGTTGTTGCTTTGGCGACCAGCACCTTAAGGTTGGGCCACTCTGGGATGTAGGACATACAGAATTGTTCCGCGGTTGGGCGTAGCACAAGGCGACGCAGATGCTGCAGTGTGTCAAAACGACCTGTTTTTAGTGCCCAGTCTCGTGCACATTTACCACGGTTTGAGTCTACAGCATTAACATCAGCACCTGAAACATAGAAGGCAAAAAGGAGAAAGAGAATCTTCCAAGATTCCTATTTTGCATTAGAGAGGCTGCGAGAGGACGATTATTAGAAAGAAAGCTTTATCCATTATGAAACTTACAATATTAAAGGGAAAGTTCACCCAGAAATGAGAAATTCTATCTTCATTTACTCAACCTCTTGTCATTTCAAAGCTGTATGACTTACTTTCTTCACACAAATGTGTGTGTGTGCGTGTGTGCGTGCGTGTGTGCGGAGATAGCAAACCAGACATGTGTGTGTGTGCGTGTGTGTGTGTGTATGTGTGTTCAGGCCATCACTGACCGTGCATTATAAGAGCTGCCACCACATCATTCCTGCCCTGTATGGCCGCTTTAATGAGAGCAGTAAATCCTCTGTTGTCTCTGATCTCTGTGTCTGCTCCAGGGAAGTAATTCATGATGTAATTACATATGGAGACGTGGCCTGTGAACCGAAACACTGAATTAAGTTGTAACACAGACAGCAGCTCTTTAAATTATCATTATAGTTGTGACAACTGACCAGCTTGAGCTGCGATCATCAGAGCAGTGTTGCCATCATTGTCTTGGTGATTAATATCCAGATGTGGACAACTGTGAAGCCCATAAACAATTGAAAGATAGCCTTTGTATGAAGCAAACATCATCCCATTCTGAAAGAGAGAATTATGGTATGTTACAATGAACTCAATCAAAATAATACTTGATGGACCCCGAGCTTTTATTGTATGCGTGTTAGCTTTAGAGCCATATGCTATGCTAAATTACTCCAAAAAGTTAACCAGCATATCGTCGCTGACCTTCTGAAAGATATAGTTCACCCAAAAATTCTGTCATAATTTACTCACCTTCGAGTTGTTTCAAATCTGCATAAATGAAGAGTTTGGTTCCAAAATGAGATAACTCATTTAAAATTTGTCATTTGGAACTTTTGACTCCTATTGTTTCATTTTCCAATGGAGTCAATGAACTGTTTGGTTACAAGCATTCGTCCAAATATCCTTCTCTGTGTTCAACCAAACAAAGAAATTTGTACAGATTTGGAACAACTAGAGAGTGAGCAATTCATGACAGAATTTTCATTTTTGTATAACAAAATTGTAAATTTTATTTTTCATCCCTTGAAACCTCATATGTCCAAATTTGCTGTTTTGCAATACACTTTTTAATACTATACAGTATGTGCAAAACCCAGTGACAAACATAAAGAGTGACTAATAATGATTTATGGCAAAAATAAAAATCACAAAATATGGAGATATGAGGTTTGAGAAGGACAGTAGCAATATTTAAAATGTACAGTTCCTTGTTTTTGGGAAAACTGAGCAAAAAGGTTATGTTCAATCAAATGCTCTCTAGAATGAGAATTCTCCTCTTCCTAAAACAGTAGCAATAATAAATAGCAAAAAGGACTATGATAAAAAATCTAGACCTCATGTTTCAAAAGGAAATACACCAAAAAGTCTATTTATAGCATTTTCAACATCTGAATGCTCTGATCTGTGCTTGCTTGGTATGTCTTATGTTCTCAAACATGAAGCTGCAGTCTTACCCATCCATTAATGTCAACTTCCATGACTTCGTTGTGGGTCACACCACGCTCCAACACCCTCTTTAGGGCCTGTGCATCATTTTGGACACAAGCCTCATACAATGTGTTGGCAGTTCCCTTTTTAACACCCTCTCTCTCATAATCCGGGAGAACAGAATCATCAGATAACACACTTCCCGAGTCCGACTCTTCCTCTAACAATGCGATTTCTGAGGCATCCTCATCCGGCCCTGACCCAAGGTATGGATCCTTCAAGTCAGAATTTCGGACTGCTGCCATGCTGTCTATCAGAATGCAGGTCTTGCCTTCATTATCTTAGATGGCATTTGTGCACTCTTCCAAAACAGTTGCAATAGGTCACCACCTTGGAAGGCAGGAATATAATCCAAGTTTTATGCTAGCAGGACCTACAGAAAAAACACAGGGATCTTCAATCAAGTCGATGAAGCATCCAAAAATGTGGTGATGATTCGTAGCAAAAGACAAGGTTTGCAAATACATATGATGTTATCAAGCTCTATTGTCAAATGGCTTAATTGAGTTGAAAAAGCAATCCACACTCTTTTGTCTGGATATATCTGAAAAGTTGTGAGTTTTAGTAGCTCTGGGTTCGGCCCGAGATAGCTGTACTTTAATTGTGAGGGCTAAATCTGGCCTGCAGGCTTAAAATACACTTGTAAACAAGCTTAACACATATTACAAACACAAGTTACCTTTCTTAACTATAGCTTAAACATAACAAAATGATGTTTCTCAAAACAGAAGTTCATTTAAAAAATAATTTCTTATGTTGTGTGTACCAATGAAATAGAAATGTAATGTAATGATTTACATAACAAAAACATTCGTCTTTTTTGAACAAATAAAACAGATGCTCTTAGCTCCATGGTTTGCCTATGAGGCTGTTATTAAATGTTTTAATAATGGGATGCTTGCGTTTTAAACAATAATTCAAATGATTATTGTGTAATATAAACTCACCTGTGTCCTCCTGTCAGACAAAAATCCTTCAGTGAACGCTGGTACCTCAACAGGATTTTGCAGCAGATATCACATCTGAAATTACAATCCCAAAAAAGTCAATTGTTAATTTTACCTCTTTACGGTGTGTGTGTCTGTGCATGTACTGTGTGTATGTGTGTGTGCAAGGGTGTATACAGTACATGCTCTGTAATGCTGTCTGACAGCGCAAGTCATTAGACTGACTAATGCCTTTAGGATCAGAAAGGACCCTATACGTGGTACTTGTAAGTAAAATCACCTTTCACAGATACACACAAGCTCACATTTTCTACAAACATACCACAATCATAGTCAAGCTATACATTTTCTTTTTAATATATATAAATATTTCATATTTCATATAACAAACAATGGCCATATGTTACAGGACACACATTAGATTTTTGTATTATACGTGAGCAATAAGTTATGAGGGGATGTGCATTACTGTGAATAAATCACGCCTGAAGGGCATTGTTAGGGAGTGGCCGTTTCAGGTTTACATTTAAAAGCATAACATTTAATTTTTTTAACATTGCTGTATGAAAAATGTCACGCATTGAATTAGTTCCAAATATGTGACAAATGTTTTGACTAGTACTTTAGTATTTACTTTAGTAAACAGTAGTAAAATCCTGGACGTATAGTACACAACAGTATTTACATCAGTTTATCTTTTCACTAGTTATTACTATGTTACGACACCCCACTGTGCTCTCTTTAGGCTGTTCTCTGTCAGTGCACGGGCAGGGTTTGGCCTGTGTGGCTTAATCAGTTAATTAAGTACACCTGGGAAACAGGTATGGGGCATAAGAGGTTCTTTGTTTCCCCTCTCTGGAGGAGATTGGGTTGGTTACTGTTTTTTAGTTATCACACATTCTTTGTTTGCTCCTCCTTTGGTCTAATTTATTTTCCTGTTGTATTGATTCATGTATTGCATTTACCTAACATTTAGTTATTTTTTCCCTAGACAAAACTATAACTTTATTCTTAAATAAATTATACTTTGATACAAAACTTTACTTTGTTGTGCATCTCCCCCTTTTTTTATGTTGCGGGCTTTATATGAGCCAGGCCGTAACATAAATTGGGGACACTCGTCTGGGATCTAGTACCGTAGTTCCATTTGAGATCCAGGTGATTACGTGTTTCGGTTGTTTGTAAATGTACGACAGAACTCTGGTTAGTCAGAGTGCTCCAGCTGGATCACTTGATGGAACTTTAAAAGTTATTTACGTATAAGGGAGAGCATTTAATTATTTTGCTTGTAAGTATTGTTAATTGGTATGTTTTTTTTATCTAAGGGGCTAAGTTAGGTTGTGCATCGTTATTGCTTTAAACGTTAGGCTTTTTGTAGTTGGCTAACAGTTTGTTCCCTTTCTGTCGGTCTCTTGACGTTGTGTCGAGCCGACAGATGGGGTTCGCTCTTGAGAACCTATCAACTTCGACTAGTTTAGAAAAGGCCAATGAAATTGGCGAATGGAATTTGCATGCCGGACTCCGCCCCCGGATATCCGGGTATAAAAGGGAGACGGCATGCTTCATTCATTCACCTTTTTGTTCTTCGGAGCCTTCACACATGATTGACTTCGAGACTACAACTCTACGCCGAATTACTGCTGGAATCTTACGACGTGGTACAGCGGACTGTCCCTTCCTGCAGCGACTTCCCCTGGGCGTCTCGGCAGTTCCAGAAGTGTTTGAGTTTTTTTCTCTAAAAGAGCAAATTTCTCCAGCGTGGTATGTCCCGCTGTTCTCCTGGGTGCAACACACTCATCAAGGAGGGGGACGGACACGAGGTCTGCTTCCAGTACGCTGGGGAAACCCTTGTGGATACGTCCTGCCTGCACTGCGGGCGGTTGACGATTCAGACGTTGCGTCACAGTTGGTGTTCCCACGGGACTCAGCCACTACCTCGTCTGCTTCCCGTTCCGTGACAGCAGTGGCTACGGCCCTGCCATCCGGTACGGCGAGCAGCGAGGGTGATATGAGGATTACTGTGAGCGCTAATCTGTCACCCATCTTGCAAGGGGGGGCTGTTTGGTGATACTGTCGAGCCGCAGTTTTCGACAGTAAAGGAGCAGACAGACGATATCAAGCATATCCTCCAACGCCGCGACTCGGCCGCCCTCTCGGCCAGCAGCCCTGGTACTCTTCAATGCCCTTCGGCCCCGGTGCCCCCACTCAGGCGGCCCCCCGGAAGAAGACGTCGAAGAGGAGACCACCACCCCTTCAGCAGCCGCGGCGGAAGCCGAAGCGGCCCTCATGGGAAGACCCCAGGGAGATCGAGATTACCTTCGGGCCCGACCCCAGCCATTCCATCGCTGGTTGGTCGATCCGGGATGGTTCCTGCCCCGTCCCAACAACCCACTTCTAAGAGTTTTTCTCTCTCTCTGGGTGTTTATAACAGCCGCTCACACCCTCTACATGGCGGTGTTCGGCAACTCGACGTTGCGTCACGGCGAGACCCAATGTCGAGTATAATCAGCAGCCTAAGCACTCTCAATCAACAGTGCGTTGTGCTACATCATCGTCTGGGTATTATCACAGCCGCTCTCACCCTCTACATGACGGTGTTCGGCAACTCAACGTTGCGGCGAGACCCAATGTCGAGGATAATCATCGGCCTAAGCACTCTCAATCGACGGTGCGTTGTGCTAAATCATCGCCAGGCAGGTAAAACAGCAGAGCCGATCTCCTCTCCGGGGGCTCCCCCACGGAGAGGGGTCCGCACTGCCAGCCATCGAATCACCCCGACGGGAGGTTGATGAAGCAGAACGTACCCATAGCCTACCTGTCTCGGTCCCTGGGAGCCTGACAAGAGCTTCCCAAACCGTCACGTGACTACGGGATACGATCCATCTCGGCTACGTGATCCAACTCCCCAGACGCCCACCCAAGTTTCGGGCATCCTCTCAAACCTCAGTCAGAGGCAAGGATGCTCCCATGCTTCAGGCCGAGGTCGCCACCCCTCTGGAGAGGAAGAGTTTGTGCTCGTCCCTCTAGCCGAGATGTTCAACGGGTTTACAGCCCGTTTACTTCATCGTCCCCAAAACAGCGGGGGTTGCTAGATCTGCGTACCCTGAACAGGCACCTACTCAAGCTGCCGTTCAGGATGCTCACGCAGAAGCGCATCCTGACATCTATCAGATGTCAAGACTGGTTCATGGCAATCGACCTGAAGGACGCTTACTTTCATGTCTCGAATTCCCTCGTCGTCGCCCGTTCCTACGGTTTGCTTTCGAGGGTCAGGCATATCAGTACAGAGTCCTCCCTTTCGGTCTGTCCCTGTCCCCACGAGTCTTCACGAAGATCGTGGAAGCCGCCCTCACTCCCCTCAGGGAGAGAGGTGTGCGGGTACTAAACTATCTCGAAGACTGGCTCATTTTGACACACTCGCGAGATCTGTTATGTACACACAGGGACCTAGTGCTTCGGCACCTAGATCGATTGGGACTACAGGTCAACCGAGAAAAGAGCGAGTTCTCCCCTGTGCAGAGCATCCTCTCTCTTGGTATTGAACTCAACTCTGTCTCCATTACAGCGCGACTGACTACAGAACGCGCTCAGTCAGTGTTGAACTGCCTGGAACAATTCAAGCAGTCAGCGGTCCCCCTGAAACAATTTCAGAGGCTCCTGGGCATATGGCATTCTCGGCGGGGGTGATACCCCTCGGGTTGAAGCACATGAGACCGCTCCAACACTGGCTACAGAGTCGAGTTCCCTGGAGAGCGTGGCACACTGGCAGCAGGCGAATGGTGATTACGCCTCTCTGCTGATGCACCCTAACCCCTTGGTCTTCATTGACCTTTCTACAGACCGGGGTCCCTCTTGGGCAGGTCACGAGGCGCGTCGTGGTGACAACAGACGCCTCCCTGCAGGGTTGGGGTGCCGTGTGCAATGGGCATGCAGTGTCGGGGCGATGGACGGGCCCCGCCTGCGCGGGCATATCAATTGCCTAGAGTTGTTGGATGTGCTACCTGCACTGAAGGGGCTACAACCTCTCGTGCAGGACAAGCACGTGCTGGTCTGGTCAGACAGCACAACTGCCATAACATATATCAACCGCCAGGGTGGCGTTCGCTCATGCAGAGCTGGGGGTTGGGCTACGCCCAACACCTTCGCGAGGGTCTACAGCCTCTGCGTAAAACCGGTATCAGCTCGAGTCTTGCAGGGCATCAGGTAAGACCGGCGGCCGGTAGGGCGTACGACTGCGAAAGCACCTTCCCCCCTCCTAGGTGGGTCAGCATGCTATTTTTTCCCCCCCTTTTTTCCCCACTGGGTGAAGAACAGGCACTCCATCCATCACTAAGCAAGCAGCTCCTGCGGGCGGGCTGGGCAGAGCAGCCCTGCCCCTTAGGCCGGGTACCAACTGAGTTATCCATACAATTGCTCTAACCTGACCTAGTGCTACCAGACGTTGTAACCCCCCAGCAAGAAAGAGTGGCGACCACATTGAAATGGCCTAAGGAGGTGTGGCCTCTTATGCTGCAGTGCGATTTACTGGAAAAGCACGAGAAGTATTTGCAGCTCTTAGCGATATACAAGCCAGTCAATATGATGTTGTTAAAACCACAATTCTTCATGCATATGAATTGGTTCCAGAAGCCTATAGGCAGCGGTTTAGAAGCTCAAGGAAGTCAGAACAGCAGACTTTCGTCGAGTTCGCCCGCGAAAAGGAGGGATTGTTTGATAGATGGTGTGCTTCTCAAAAAGTTGAGTCTCAAGAGGGTTTAAAACAACTTATTCTTTTGGAAGATTTTAAGAATTGCCTTCCTGAAGTGATCGCTATCTATTTAAATTAGGAAAAGGTAAAACAACTAGATGAAGCTGCTGTGCTGGCTGACAAATATAGTTTAGTCCATACGTGTGTCCCTGAGCGTTGGAATAATAATCAGGGGAAGAACAATAATTGTTCCCATAGAAATCGACAGGTTAGCATTGGGGACACTAATTTGCCATGATCAGCTCCTTTTGTTAGCCCCCCCCCTCACTTTGTATGGGTCATACAAAGTGACCCAGGGTCCAATTTTATGTCTAAGCAATTCTCTAGGGCACTACAACAGCTGAAAACCAGGCATAATATATCGAGTGCCTATCATCCTCAAAGCCAAGGAGCCCTTGAGCGCTTGCACCAGACACTCAAGTCTCTCTTACGTTCGTATTGTGTTGAGCTTGGAATCCGATTGGGAAGAGGGCCTGCCCTGGCTACTTCTGGCCATCCGCGAGGTTGCTCAGGAAAGCACTGGTTTTAACCCAAATTAGTTGGTCTTTGGACATATTGTGAGGGGACCAACTGCAGTTTTAGCCGATGAGTGGTCTGCTGAAAAAAAGCCTGAGAATGTTTTGGATTATGTTAGTGGGTTTCGTTATAGGCTTTATGAAGCCAGGGCTGCTGCTAGACATAGACTAGACAAGTTACAATCAAAGATGCAGCGCTTATTTAATAGGAAGGCCGAAGTTAGGAGTTTTGAACCTGGTGTGCAGGTGTTGGCATTGCTGCCTATTCTAACTAGTCATTTTCAGGCAAAGTTTAGTGGTCCTTACACTGTGGTTAAATGTCTTTCTGACAGTAATTACCTAATTAGCACCCCTAATAGGTGGAAGAAGGTACAGGTTTGTCATCTTAACCTATTGAAGTCATATTTCCCATCAAAGTCCTCTGTGTCTGTTGGTGTGGTTACTGCTATGTCGCTTACTGATGATTTCACAAACCCTGGTTGTGCCCTACATATTGCAAATCAGAACTTGGGGAGTCCTTGTTTTGCAAGTGAGGCGGTGGATGAGGGTGTGAATGGTCCTTCTCAGGAAATGGTAGAAGGATGTCTTGGAAACATTGAGTTTCTAGCTAGTTTGGAAATGCATCTTTCCCATTTGACCGCTCAAGAGAGAGCAGATATTACCGGGTTGATTAACTCCTTCCTTTCCTTGTTTCCTGATGTCCCTACTCGTACTGCTCTGATTGAACACGATATTGATGTTGGTACAGCATCACCTATTAAACAACACGCATATCGTGTTAATCCTAGGAAGAGAGAAATTTTAGGGAAGGAAGTTGAGTACCTTCTAGATAATGACTTGGCTGAGCCTAGTTATAGTGCATGGAGTTCCCCTTGCTTACTGGTTAATCGAGGTTTTTGCAAAAACTTCGCTACAGTTGTGGTGCCACTTACTGGTCTTCTCAGTACTAAAGTGCCGTTTGTGTGGTCGGGAAAGTGTCAGGAAGCATTTAACAATACAAAAACGTTGTTAGCTATTGCTCCTGTACTCTTGGATCCAAATTTTAACAACCCTTTTAGTGTTGCAGTGGATGACAGTGAGAGTGGACCTGGTGCCATGTTGCCGCAGGTGGGCTCTGATGGAGTGGAACACCCGGTGTGCTACTTTTCTAAGAAGTTTAATCACCATCAGCAGGTTTATTCTACTGTAGAACGAGAAGCGCTTGCATGCCTTAATTCTTGCTGTTCAGTATTTTGAAGTATACCTGGGGTCATCTACTACTCCTGTCGTTGTATACACTGATCACAATCCTTTAGTGTTTATTGATAGGATGAGAAATAAAAATCAGCGCATTGTGCGCTGGAGTTTAATTCTCCAACAGTACCCTTTACAAATTAGATATATTCCTGGCAAGGACAATATTGTCGCGGATGTTTTGTCCCGTGTTTAATTTTTTCCCCCTTGTTATCTTTCCTTCTTCTTAGGGCCCAGGATGCAGGAGAGAATTTGGTGGATCACAGGTGGTCTATACTTTATGTATGTGGTGGAGGTTTCCATACTGAAAACCTCTTTTTTTAGGAGGGAGGTGTTATGACCCCCCACTGTGCTCTCTTTAGGCTGTTATCTGTCAGTGCACGGGCAGGGTTTGGCCTGTGTGGCTTAATCAGTTAATTAAGTACACCTGGGACACAGGTATGGGTCATAAGAGGTTCTTTGTTTTTCCCTCTCTGGAGGAGATTGGGTTGGTTACTATTTTTTAGTTATCACACATTCTTTGTTTGCTCCTCCTTTGGTCTAATTTATTTTCCTGTTGTATTGATTCATGTATTGCATTTACCTAACATTTAATTATTATTTTTTCCCCCTTTTCCCTAGATAAAACTATAACTTTATTCTTAAATAAATTATACTTTGATACAAAACTTTACTTTGTTGTGCATCTCCCCCTTTTTTTATGTTGCGGGCTTTATATGAGCCAGGCCGTACCAACTACAAAATACTGTAGTGTACATTAAGTAATGGGTAATGTACAGGCAGCCGGTTGTTATCGCAGAAATAAGCCCCGACAGTGTGATCAGGACCATCCAACTTCTTATGGTGAGAAACAAAGTTGTTTTTTATTGTCTAAGTTAAAAACTCATGCCCGTGCGACCCCTGTGAAATCATTTAGACATGGCTCTTTGACATTATGCGGTTTTAAATGACATTACATGACAAGTATTATAATGTCAGTGTGACGAGGGAGGCGTGACGAGAGCCGTGGGAGGAGGAAGCGAGGCCGGGACGCGATTGATAATGAGTGTCAACTGTGCGTCATTCCGGCCTCGTATCTCTCACGGAGGAGCGGAAGTATAAAAGGACGAACGGCAGGAGAATACGGGGAGAGAGGACCGGGCCCGGAAATGTTAAGTTTGTGTTTATGTTTGTGTGGCCGGCAGTCGTCCGTGAGGGGCTGCCGGCCTTTCACTTCCGTATTATTGTTGTTTGTTTATTTTTCATTAAAGTTTGTTAAATGTTCGCCGGTTCCCGCCTCCTTCCTTCCCTTCTATTGAACTGTGTTACATTGGTGCCGAAACCCAGGAGGAAGGAGGGACATGCTGTCGAAGAGCCCTCGCCGCCGAGCGGCCTCGCGGTGCTGAGGAGTTCGGGCAGCGCGGACGAGGGATGTCCGCCAGCGGCTGCCTGAGGCAGTGGTGCTGGAGTGAGAGGAATCGGTGGGGACGGAGAGCTCGCGGCCATGCTTCTGGGACGAGGTGGGATGGCGGCCATTGAGGGAGCGGACGAGTTGCCGCCGTTGGCCGTGAGCCGGAATCCTGTTACCAACAGCCATGATGGTGAGGAACAGGAAGCGGGGAACTCGTTGCCGGCTGCCCTCAGCCAGAAGCCATCGCAGGCCGCCAGGAGGCGGAGGAGGATCGAGCCGTCCACCGAACGTCCAGCGCCACCGTATAGCACTGCAAGGAAAAGCCTCTCGGCTGGCCGAGGACCGAACGACAGCGTGTCGGGGAACCCAGACTATTTTTTAAAATATTTTTCTATAAATATTTTAATATTTTAAAAATATTTAAATATTTTAAAAATAAAAGGGCTGCCGGCCTTTTACTTCCGTATTATTATTGTTTGTTTATTTTTCATTAAAGTTTGTTAAATGTTCGCCGGTTCCTGCCTCCTTCCTTCCCTTCTATTGAACTGCGTTACAGTCAGTTTAAAAGCGAACTCTGTAATGCCGAACTAATGGGATCAAGCAGCGAACCGGAAGTCTAAGCATCAGCCCTATATGCGCATATGCAAGGCATAATGGGTAATTTCGTGCATTGTGAAAAAGGTGGATAGCAAACCGGCTCTCACTAAGGCCCAATCCCGATTCTACCCCTTACCCCTACACTTTCCCCTACCCCTCCGTTTGGCGTGTTGGCATGAAAGGGTAGGGGTGTCTCAATTATCTTTTGGTTGGAGGGGTAGGGGTAAGGGGAAGTGCCAGATAGCCCTTCAAACTAAGATTTTTCGGGACCTCACTTCAAACGAAGGGCTAAGAGAAATTTACAAAATGGCTGCTCACTCGAGCAAGCAGACCGAAATGCAAGTAATTTTTGCCATTAATAAGGATTTTATGACAATTTTTCATTTTATGTATGTTACATTCAATCTTGTCTTTGTATTTACGGTGATGTTCTTTTAACGTTTGCAAAAAAAATCGCTAAAGGTTGCTAGCGCACAGCACTGATTGCACGATATTAGAAAATATATTTTTATGTCATATACCCGGTGCATATACCACTTACGTAACGTTAGGAGCTAGCAACAATGTATGACGACGTATACCAGTGTAGTAGTGGTGTCCCATTTCTTAGCGGAAAATTTGTAACCCTTCCCCTTGCCACTTTGTTTCAAGGGGAAGGGGCGAGGGGTAGGCGAAGGGGTAGAAAATAGAATTGGGATTGGGCCTAAATCCTTGGTGTTTCGAGTCTGACGTCATCACGCAACCGTGTTTTTAGGTAATTTTAACACTCATGGGTAGTTTAGATGGTTAGAGTAAGGTTAGGGTAAAGGTTTCGTAAGACTTGAAACACCAAGGATTTAGTCAAAACCAACAAGCCACGCTAGGGATCTGACTCGAAACACCAAGCATTTAGTGAGAGCCGACTCGAAACACCAAGGATTTAGTGAGAGCCATAGCAAACCAGCTCCCAGATTATCTCTGGCTCCGCACCAGCCGTCCAACCAACGAACAGAGGGCGGGCTGAGAGCCGTGACGTAGACGCTAAGCACCGAATTTAAGATTGTAGTTTACTTTAGGGAAATCTAAAATGACATGGAGACACGGGATGCTATTCGCTCTGTTGTGGAGAGTATTCCCGGCATTTGTCAACTGAAGCCTGAACAAGAAGTGTTTGGTTCACATTTTGAATGGAGGTGATTTCCTCCATTCCTTCCTTTTTTATGGTCCTTGGAGTTTTGGAGGGTGTATCTCGGTCTCTTTTATCTGTCGAGCTCGAACTGGCACCCTTTTGACAGGTCCGTGTCTCCTTTCTTTTCCATGAATATTGCCATGTCATGCTGTTATCTTGCAATTAAATTGCAGCATTTCCGACAGACTCGAAATGAACAAAGAGCTGTGTTTAACAGAACTAATCCTAACTTTGACAGTTGGTTGCAAATATGTTCTTGTTTGTCTCTGTCAAATATTAGTTGGTACTAATTGTACCGTGGATGCATAGATTTACTTCACATAATCTGCAAAAGTCATTCACAGCCATCTTCACTCCGGTATTTCGCTCAATGGTTTTGTTTTCGCCGCATACTTGTGTTTAAAGTGGAAGTTCGAGGCGACTGAGCCGTCATAACCAGACGTTATGTGATTGGCTTACGGGTACACAAATGATTTTAAACTTAGACAAGCGCAAATGACATAACCAAAGACTTCAACACAATGTAGAGGATTCAAAGCAGATATTTATTGACAGAGATGAATAAATATTATCTTTAAGCTTAATATTATATTTCTGTCTTACCACAAGTTTAGCAGGATGTCCGTTTTTTTAGATGCAACTATCAAAAGCTTCTTCAGTCACGCCAAATTCACGCCAAATCGATCGAAAATCACTAAAATATGTGTTTACTCTCACATCTGTGAGGTGTAAAGAAAAAAAAGAATATTAATAAACCGCTAAAGTAATATCATGCAGTGAGGTAAAACAAAATAACCGTTAATGTTTTAATGATGCCAGAGTGGGGCTCTTGCAGAACAGAGAACGCGCGTGCTGGACAAGTGCGCGCATGAAATAAATAGGAACTGTCACGAGTGGTGAGGGAACAAGGACACAGTACAGAGGACCCAGACGCAGACAGCGGACATGGGGTTAACAAGACATTTAATAAAATATAAATACAAAACAAAGACCCACGTGGGGGAAACAAAACAAAACCATCCACAACAGGACAGGACTAAGACTAGATACACCTAACAAGACTAAGATTACATGAACATGAACATGAACATGAACATGAACATGAACATGAACATGACTACAAATGTCTACACTAGACTAGACTGACACAGAACAGGCACTCACCAGACAAACGACAATGAACCAGCACAGGACAATGAAACAAGAGGACTATATAAAGGGGACTAAATCAAGAAGGGGACAGGTGCGGGACATGAACTAATTAACAAGCAACAACGAGACGAAAGGGCGGGACCAGAGACGCCACACCGGAGAGAGGGAGTATATGGAATGCCAAAACTGTCTCTCTCCAAAAAACAAGAGGTTCTATCATGGTTCTGTCACTAGGTCAAGAAGAGCAAGTAAAGGTGGGGCAGAACCATGACAGGAACAGTTTAATTTGTTTTATCTCATTAAACTCCAGTTTAATAGCTCAGTTAATAGCATCAGTTCAGTTAAATGAACCATCTCGTCAAAAAATTGAATAAATTTTACGAATTCATGCAATTCCGTTTGAAATGTCTATTAATGAAAATCTAGTGAGAAAATTATGTTGTTTAAAATGATATAATATCTCGTTAAAATGGGAAAATATGTCATTTACACGAGAAAATTATTTCGTTTTAACGACACATTATCTCGTTAAAACGACATATTATCTCATTAAAATGAGATATGATCTCGTTTAAACGACATATTATTTCGTTTTAATGACATATTATCTCGTTATTATGATATAATTGAGTGGAAAAAATCAAATGTAGTGGCAGCAATACGCCACCGTATGTATCACAATGAAGAGGCTTATTTCAACATTATTCCGCTTATTACTTGCCGCATGAGAAAAAAACTGGACATGAAATGTGATTTTGAAATATTTTATTAGCTCATTTTTACCGAATGCCGACCTTCCATGAGGAAAAGCCATTTAATTTCGTTTTTATTGTAAGAAATGACGTTCAAATGTCACAAACAGCCAATTTGGTTTAATCATTTGTAAATATAATGTCAGATATGTTATTAAAAGACATATTAATATTTCTTTTTTGTGTAATATTAAACTGTACCTGTCAAAAGGATTTGCAGTATCCGGGTTACTGTGTTATTAGTTTTGAGCGGTTGTTGGGAATAATGAACTTGCAAATGTCGCGACTGGCCAATCAGAATCAAGCATTCCAACGAGCCATGTGATAAATAAGTGTAGTAATCAGTGTTGGGGTAACGCGTTACAAGTAACGTGCGTTACGAAACCAGATTACTTTTTAAGTAACGAGTAAAGTAACACAGTTACTTTATAAATTTACATATCAATACTCGAGTTACTTTGTTTTACAAGTAACTTGAGTTACTTTTCAGTCTAATCATTGATTTATATGAACATATTTTAAACTGCAGAAATGAAATTCTGAATTAAAAGTAGTGTAGACATGATCGCTCATGCTTGCGCAGAAACAGTCGCTAGTCAGACATAAGCAGTGTTGCCATGTCTGCAGTGCTGCAGTGTTCCGACTTCGTTTTTGTTACACAAATCTGGCAACCCTTGACACAGCGATGGGAGGCCAGAGCTCAGATGCAGAGCTATAGTGTGGCCGTACTCACCACCATGGACAAAATGCCTGCAAATGCCGGTCCTGCTAAATAGATAACTTTCAGATCGTGAAATTAGCGCGAGTCACGAGTTGCAACTGCAATCAATGATCTCATGCCTCGTGAATGTAAACATAAGCTGTGTTCGACTGTTTGTGGCGCTCCATGCACACACAGATCTGCAGATTTAAATGGGCATGGTCACTGTTAGAAGAAGGGTTGGGGAGCATGGGAGAAAGTGAGGAAACAACTGTCATCTGTTAGTCTCCTCACCAAATACCAGCATATATACAACATAATATGTTAAATGTCATTTTCCCCTCAAAATAATATTAGTAATATATTAGATTAATCATAATTTCGTATAACACTATCTAGTTGTTTTGGCTCAACGAAGTGCTCAGCAATGCAAAGAGGATCTGTCATATCCCTTATATATTACTTTTTTAAATCTAAAAAAAAACACCCATATTTGCCGGCCCAAAATCCTCCTTTTCCCACACAGTGTTATACGTCTGGAAACTCTGCCGACTCTGCCGTCTCAAAAGCTCACCGGCGCCATCTTGTGCAACTAGCCGCGCTGTCAAAACACAATAAATATGGAGAGTGACACCGAAGTTAGCAGTGTCAACAGTAGGCAGAGCTCTGATGAGGTGGAGGACTACTGGTCAGGAAATATTTGAAATGTGTTTTTTAAAGAAAATAAAGGTGTGTTATAGGCTATATAGGATTGTTACATGCATTACAGTGTTAAACACTAAAGAACAGCAAAGTCTGGAAAAGCATGAGCATCAGTTAAGTGAGAAAAAGTAACACAAAAGTACTTTAAGTTACTTTCCACAAAAAGTACCCAAGTACCGTATTTAATTACTTTTTATAGAGTAACTCAATATTGTAACTAGTTACTTTTAAAAGTAAGGTTATAGTATTTAGCTATACTGTAAGGCCTGATTCGCAGAAAATAGGGGGCGACGCTGTTGCGACGCGCATGCGATGCGCTCTTTTTTTCAGGCACGTCGGCGCCGCATCGAGATGAACAAATCTCAACTTTTCAGAAAGCCACAAGCGCACCACAGGTCATGTGACAAGAGTCAACCAGCCAATATAGATAAGATAAATGAAGATGGAGACAGATGATCACAGCATTTATTATATAGAGTTATTGCCAGGTGTTTTCAGTGCATATAATCCATATATCCTTTGTTTATACGTCCTAGTCTCAACGGCTATCGTGGCCCATGGTTGCTTAGCGACGACAGACGCCAGGAGAGCGCAAAGTCCTCACTTTGGAAAAAAGGAGAACGCAGTGGAGCTCGCGTTTTCTGCGTGGTTTTAGATGCTAAATGTAAATCCGGCCTAAGTATAGCAGAGTAGTAGTAGTAATAGTAGAATTACAGTATACTACAATGTACTACAGTTCTAGTATTACAGTATACTACAGTACAGTTTACTATAGTAGATACAAAAATGTAGTCTAAAGTAAAGTATTTTTTCACGTGGCGTATTTCATGCCAGTTGTATGATTGGAGTTTTATTCATTCTCATTAATTAAGTATTAAAAATTTGGACTGTTTTCATCTAGATCTGTGTATTTAGGAAATTTTGGTTTATGTTGTAGATATGAATTATGAATCACCAAAACATTGCACAGTATTGTGATCATGAGCCTAGGATAAAAGACTAGCCTTGAGTTCCTTTTTGCTTTTACCAAACAATACAAATATTGAAGTAAAATCAATGCAACTTTCATGAAGTAAAATCACTTAAAGCCTTCCTTCCACTAAAAAACAGTCCCTAATCAAATGTGAAAAGTTGTTTACGTTGCTAAGGGTGCTGCACAGTGATATACATAATCGTTACACTGTCATATATTCACAATAAACCAATCAGAATCAAGGACTGGAACTAACCATTTCTGGAATATGTGGTTTCAGCGGACGCACACACCTGGCCCGATGTTAACTTCCGGTCTGTGTTTACTTAAATAAAATTAATTCTATATTTAATTTATATTAATATTCATTTATATCAATATTTTATTGTGTATTAACTGTAAATTAAATTAAAAGTACAGTTATTGATTCTTTGCTGAAGTCTTCCATAAGTCTATACTAGTCATACTGTTGTGTGTGATGTGGCCATTTATGATGTCACAATACTTACATTAATGTTCATGTGAAAAACTGTGCATGCATTTTTTTTCTTATTATGTATTACATGTCACAAGGAACCTGACTTTAGGTCAGAAGATTAAACTGTATGTAATGGAATGTGAACAGAGGTTAATTACAAGCTGTCTTTGATGAGATTTCAAGTGTGATGTGTGTTGCTGACAAAAATGTCCCCAAATGCCCTGACATTTTCCAGACATTGATTATTTAATGTGCTACAGATTATCTGTAGATGTAAAGTGCATGTAAATGTTATTGGACATATATGTCAAGTTCCCATGTTCATGTCCTCATAAATAAACAAGTGTTATGAACATATTTCATGTCCCCATGTTCTTAATAATTCTAATAAATAAGACAAACTTACAAACCATCACATAGAAGGTAGTTTTTTTACTAAATCAAGTGTTCACTATGCTTTAAGTTTACAGCTCTAAATTAGATGATATTACTTTAATGACATACACTGCTTTATAGGTACTTCTGTATACCTTATACGTATATATGGCAGTGAGTGATTATTACTACAGAAGCAAAAAATGTACATATGTAAAAATTACAGATATTTACCTAATTTGGAGTATTGGGGTAGTCGTGATATACAATTTTAATCTATTACAATTAAAAAGTAAAAAAAACAAGAAATTATTTGTAGTCTTTCAAATTATATGTGTGGGGCCCTTTCCTCTTGTTTCCTCATGTTGCTCTCTCTTTCTCTCCAACTCTTTGGCTCATGGGGGGCAACATGGCGCAAGAGGGTGTTGGAGACCAGGGTGGGAGCGGGGGAGGAGGATGGCCGAAATGAGAAAAGATAAGAATGTGTGTGTCAGTGAGTAAGTGAAAGCTGAGAGGGGATGAACTCATTACTTGTAAGCTGGACAACTGACCAGTCAAGAAGATACAACAAAACAAGCAGCCAAACATTTTGTTCATCCACCTAGTGAAACACAACTAGGAAAATGAAGAGTTTGGGCAAACTTCACAGCGACACAGAGCAGCTGCTAACATCTTTATCAAACACTCGTCCATCCCTCACTCTGAGTAAACAACATTGGGTAAGCACTAAGCAATCACACACATACACATCCACACACATTTATTTTTTATTTCATCTGTAATGACTGTTGTTTTAACATTGAGCTAATAATATGTTCTTTTATATATATTTTTTTCACATTTTCATCAATTTACTATGTTTGCCATTTCCATCTGTGTAATATACTCTACAGTATACTAGTGGAAAATTTGTATTATTTCATATATACAAATATTTATTTCATGTATGCTCACATATATAGTATAAATCTCATGCAAAATAATGTGCAGCGAATAAGTCAAAATAGGTTTCACTTGTAGATTTCGACCTAGCAATACCTTAATTTAGTTGTATTTTCACTGTATTATTCAGTTCATAACACTTTGTTTCTTCTATGCCAAATTAGTGGATCTGTTATGCTGTGCAAGTAGCTTGAATGCTTTGGCAACATTGTAATAGTTTACAATTATGCCAACAATTATTCTTGTTTGAAAACTGAATGTCTGTCAAAACTGGGGTGATTGAAAGCAGTTCTGTCTTTACTCGTGCCTTAGGGATGCTTATTCTCTGGTTCTGTTGTCAAAACACCAAAATGCCTTAAAAAATGACAAGGACATGAAAGAAACACAAATGTCTACTAATGTTTTTAAGCAACTCATTTCAGTTACTGACTCTTTAAAAGGCTGACATGACACCTGACCTTCTTTTTGCTTATTCTAAACAGAAGACTAAAGCAGCATTAGACATTTGCTAGACTTGTCACAACAAGTAGTTGGTATCTTGAGATGCCTCCAACTACACCAACTTGACAAATGTTGTAAATGAAGGAAGTAAGTACAAGTTAGTACTTTTATGTCATACCACAATTAAAACAAGACAGTAAATTATGGTAAAAAAACTTGGTGGTCAGTCAAAAAGGATGTGTTAATAATTTTTGTGTGTGTTATGGAATTCTATCAAATGATGTATTTTTTAAAGCACATTATGAGTCATTTTGTGTTAAATAAAAAGGGACAACATAAGGCCGAGTTAAAAGCAACTCAAAATGTGTTGTCCTTAACAAGATGTGTTCAGTTAAGGACAGAATAGAGTGTAGAATACAATTGGTCTTAAAGGGATAGTTCACCCAAAAATGAAAATTCTGTCATGAATTACTAACTTTCTAGTTGTTCCAAACCTGTTTACATTTCTTTGTTTGGTTGAACAAAGAGAAAGATATTTGGACGAATTCTTGTAACCAAACAATTCTTGGACCCCATTGACTACCATAGTAGGAAAAATTACATTGGTAGTCAATGGTGCCCTGTTCTAAATTCTTCAAAATATCTTCTTTTGTGTTAAACAGAACAAAAAAATTATAAAGTAATTTTTCCAACTATGGTAGTCAATGGGGTCCAAGAACTGTTTGGTTACAGGGGTTAAATTGGGATTTGTTATGTGCTGTGGCTCTGTGGGGGATTTTGAGGGGTGCGTATACGAAGCTTATAATCTTATTAATTGACAAACTGTAAAATATAAGTTGAGAGAGCCCTTTGCTATGAACAATAAAATGCTGATCAAAGTCATTCTAGATGCCAGCAGTTTACAAAGCTACATGTTATAAGAATAAAATATTTCTGTAGGCCTGTGCCCTTTCCTTGTGTCAAATATCTTCATTTATTAATGTCCACAGAATTGTATGTATGACCTGAGTATTTCCAGTACTTTTCTTTGAAAACTTCATATAACGTTCTCAATGATTGAAAGGACACATTAACTTGTGCATCGTTGCTGCCACACACACCATGAACAAACCACTTTAAATGCTTGAATTTGATAAAAACAACATCATTTGGAAGTCGAACCTTTATTCACTAACAGCTCATTATGACTTGAAACTTAAAACAACTGTGCGCACCGGACGAGAAGTGGCTGGGCGCTGCAGAAAAGAAACACAAGCGCGCGCAGACACACGATGCGTTCCAAACAGAATATATCTCCCTCTGAAGGGCACTTCGGGAAGGGGATACCATAGAAAACGTCACTCCAAATAAAGAGAAAATGACGTTGTTTTTATTGCGCCTTTTGCCAAGTGAATACATACAATTGTGTTTTTCCCTTCAGAGCTTACACATCAAGAGCTTTACGCTTCAAAGAGAGTAGGGCATAGGGATGATCACTTCGGAATGGGGCGGAGGGGATGATTTCTGCGCGCACGCTGTTAATGTGCGACTGCGAGTTGGGTTGTTGCAAAAAGATCCATCAGCGATTATCAATGAAAGTGTATACTAGGGCTGAAACGATTCCTCAAGTAACTCGAGTAATTCGAATACAAAAAATCATCAAGGCAATTTTTGCTGCGTTTCCCCACGGACCGTTATTACTGACGCACAGCCCGCTAAACTCTGTTCATGTTACAGGCTCTCAAGTCTCACGCATTCACCGTGAGACACACGCATTTTAGTCTGTTCACACGCTCAGACGTATTTCTCATGTTGATAAATAAGTGAGAGCTTATTGAAATGGTGAACTGCTATTTTACTTAGTTTTAGTTTATTTTGCGAGTGAAACTTCATTGAGTCCATAAAACTAGATGCGGACTAGTGGATGCCGAATCATGTTATTAGTGATGCTTTGAAAAAGCATAACTATTGTTATTCGAGCATACATACTTCTTATAATTATTCTTGTTCCGCCAAAAGTTTGGCACGCTACTTGTCCCGCAGCTTTTGACGTAGACCCATGAATGAATACATCACATCGACGGGCCTATTCAGGAATGGTGTGCTATGACTTTTATAAGCGATCGGGTGGGGGGGTTGCGATAGGGGGGCGAAAAACCACCCGAAACATCCCACTGACTTAACATTGCGCCCAACTTTGAGGGATCGTAGCTCCGAGCGAGGATATCGTAGAAACATGAAAATAATACACTATTTGAATGGGTTATCAGGCTCTATAAGAACATCACTCACAATGGGGTGTAAATTTCACCCCTGGGGTGTGAGAGCCTCCCAAAATTTCCGTATACTTATAATGGCGCCCATAGACTCCCATTCAAAACCTAGACACAATACCTATATATTCACGTGTTATTTTTTCGCTTTGGACCCATGAATGACAACATCAAATCGAGCGGCCCATTGAGGAATGGTATGTGATGACTTTTGGAAGCGATCGGGTGGAGGGGGTGCGATGGGGGGCGAATAAAAACCCGAAAAATCCCTTTGACTTAACATTGCGCCCAACTTTGATGGGTCGTAACTCCGAGTGAGGATATCGTAGAAACATGAAAATAATACACGATTTGAAGAGGCTATCAGGCTCTGTAAGAACATCACTCACAATGGGGTGTAAGTTGTACCCCTGGGGTGTAAGAGCCTCCCAAAATTTTCCAATCACAGGAAGCATGCCCATATAAGACGTAAAACGTCCCGTGTTGAATATCTTAGCAGTACAAACACTTAGAGACAAGGGGGTGGGCTCATTTGACTCAGACAACCAATCAGTGTCACATGATCATTAGGAAGATATTAAGCCACCCCCATAGCAACCATTTACAGCAACCTAGCAACCGATCCCATAGACTACCATTATAAAAAGTCCATATGGATATCTTTGCAGAATAGTGTCGTAGAGACGAGGGGGTACGCTCATTTCACTCAGACAACCAATCAGTGTCACAGGATCATCTTAAAGCTATTAAGCCACGCCCATAGCAACCATTTACAGCAACCTAGCAACCGATCCTATTGATTCCCATTATCAAAAGTTCATATGGATATCTTTGCAGTACAGTGTCATAGAGACGAGGGGGTGGGCACGTATTACTCAGGCAACCAATCAGTGGCCCAGGAAGTTCATTAAGCCACGAAGCCACGCCCATAGCAACAAAACATCTTAACTTAGCAACCGTTTAACAACACCTACATCTCTTCATCAGAACATCATAGAGAGATGGGGGTTGGTCTGTTTCACTTGTGGTTTGAAGCATCATCATTTGGCATATGCTAAGCCACGCCCATAGCAACCAAACAGGTTAGCCTAGCAACCATTTAGCAACACCTATATCTCTGCATCAGAACATCGTAGAGACAAAGGGGGTTGGTTCGTTTCACTCATAGCTTAGAGCATCATCAATTAGCACATGCTAAGCCACGCCCATAGCAACCAAACAGGTTAGCCTAGCAACCGTTTAGCAAAACCTATATCTATGCATAGGAACATCGTAGAGACATGGGAGTTGGTTTGTTTCACTTGTGGCTTGAAACATCATCAGTTGGCAGATGCCAAGCCACGCCCATAGCAACCAAACACATTAGCCTAGCAACCGTTTAGCAAGACCTATATCTCTGTATCAGAACATCTTAGAGTCATGGGGGTTGGTTAGATTCATTAGTACTTAAAGTGTCACCACCCTGGTGCCGAGTTCCGCGGTTTGCCACGAAAGCATCACTCACAGTTTCTTTAGAAAATGTTTACACAGTTTACACATGTCATCTGTCTGTTCTGCGTGTCTGAGTGAATGAACTGCAGAGTTTAACATGCTACACGCGTGATGCTCATGAATTTGTCTGCGTCTGTGCTTTATGAGGACATGAACACATGAATCTCCAGAGTTGCTCTGAGAGTTTATATCAGAACATTTTACTGAGTGAAGCTAACACACTAAAAAATAAGCGTCTTCCGACGACCTGCCAAAATAAAAGTCCAGTTAACTCTGTATTTTTATGTGGACAAATATATTACAATTTAATAGTAAAAAAAGAAACTGAAACTAATTTAGATAAACTAAAAGCATCATGCATAAGCTGAAGTTAGTTGTTTACCTTTGAAATTATTCTTTCTATTTTTATTAATGTTTCATATTTATACGTTTGTATTAGGCCTATATTGCATTTTGAATGTAATATGGCAATGAAATATACTAAATGGGTTTAGTTTTCACAGATATTAATGTATGCAATTTTAGCAATAAATATGTTAATTTTTCTAAAAATGAAACAAATTAGTTGTTCATTTTAAGAGACCTGTCTTATTTTCTCTTGTATATTTAGTATTGCTCTTTAATAAAGAAAAAGTACCTATTATCCGAATACCCGATTAATCGATGGAAAAATCAGTAGAATACTCGATTACAAAAATAATCGATAGCTGCAGCCCTAGTGTATACACTGACAAAAAAGGTCAATTGTTACTTAAACTGGGGCACAGCAGATTTATACTGGGGCACGACACAGTGCCGCTCCATAACACCAAAAGAGCCGCACACATGCGGGGAGCAGAGCTATAGTCAGCAGCCTATGTGCCGGGGCTCCGCCCCAGACAGCCCAAGCTCAATTTAACCCCTGGTTACAATCATTCTTCCAAATATCTCTCTCTGTGTTCATCAGAACAAAGACATTTATACAGATTTGGAATATCTCGAAGGTGAATAAATTATGACAGAATTTTTATTTTTGGGTGAACTATCCCTTTAATGTGCATCTTATGTAAACAAAGCAATTAGGCAAGGTTTGAGAGGCTGTGCTATATTGTGAAAATCATTTATTCACAGAACTTCTGAATAAACAAATGCAAGAGTAAGAGATTCTCATAAGTGCTTTGTTTGGTGTAGTTTGAGGTGAACTTGATTTTAGGCAGTGGCGTAACTTTGTTTTGAAAAGTGGTGGGGACAGAGATGACAAAAACAATACTTTTATAAATTATAAATCGTAATAACTCGTTGGGAATATTGATCATATATAGTGGGCGGTCCGTCCATTGACTACTCTGCTTTTCAACTCCAACTCTCAGTAGGTGGTTCCCAAGCTATCATTTGGGCAAAGTCACTTGACTGTTGTGGTGCACTACATTTAAAAACAGTTTATTATGACTACAAATGTCACTTGTTCATTTTTTTATGTTAATGGCCCCTAAACAATACACACCTTCCGCAAGCATTTCTTAATTTCTTCCAAAAAGTGGTGGGGACATGTCCCACCCGCAAATTACGCCTATGATTTTAGGGTAATAAAATTGCTCATGTATGGACTTGTATTCCATTGCAGGTGTGATAGTAAAGTTGGTTACAGCTTCCCGCTCTAACCCGGGGGGAACTAACTTTTATGACCCGTTTCAGATTGAAGAAAGCAGTGAAGGGCATCTTTTACTGGAAGAAAAACAGACTTGTTCAAAGAAGGGTGAAGTACGGGAGAATGGAAAACAAAGGAGAAGCCCAAGAGCCAAATACATACCTGAGGGCAAAGGTGAGGGGTCAAACAACATTCTCTCTCATAATGTTCAGGCACCTCTGAGTGTTTACACTGAACACAGGAATTCTGACACAAGTATTTAAGAGCCCTCTGCGGACAATGTTTGTTGACATCAGATCAGGAGTCTCATTTATAAAACTGTGCGTTAGGATCCTTACTAAAAGTGTATGTGCGCTCAAAAAACAAAAATAGCCTACGCCCAAAAATATTTAGATCTATAAAACCGTGCGTATGCACAACTGTAAGCAATATTGACTTTATAAATCGCAGATCACCTGCAAGTGTGCATACGTGAATCAGCCTCATATCCCGCCGTATACACGCCAATTTTTACCCATAAATAGTCAATGCAAAGCACCTCATGAATGCTGATTCGTATATTAATAAGCCTGACATCCAATCCGCTTGTTAAGCCTGACGTCACGCACCATAATGGACGTATATCGTTCCCGGGTCTAAAAACTAACTAAAAATGATGTAAAACTGCCGAAAACACCCGATCCCATCCTTTACCTCCATAACGAAATCCAAAACGCCCACACATGAGATTCAGTGAGATCTCCAAATTAATAATTGTTATAATTATTAAAGCCAAAGAAGGTCTCAGAAGCATTTAAATGTTTACAGCATTTAGACTGATCATTAACACCTCATTAAAATCACATCATTAATCAGTGGTGTCCTTCACATGTGATAAAATTTGAAGACAATTGTAAAAGACAAATGTTTCTTTTGTTATGAACATAGTTAGGAGAGGGAACACACAAAAAGCCAAAGACATTATAACCACACCCCATTTTGTCATGATCCTGCCTCTCTTTGTCTTGGTTTTCAAGTGTTGTGGCAGGATCATGTCAGACCCATGTGTTTTATGTGGAGAAAAGGGCATGGCATTGTTTTGGTTTTGTAATGCCATGCTCTCTCTCCGGTGTTGCGTCTTCTAGCCCCTCCCCCTTGTTTCTCCGTCTACTTCCCATTAGTGTTTCATCCCTCTCACCTGTCCTGTCATCTTCCCACTAGTTCCCTTTAGTGTTTAATCCTCGTCACCTGCTCGTCACAGTCCCTGTCCAATTTTCCCTGGTTATGTTTTCACCATATATTGTCTCCAGTGTTGGGTGTCATGAGCAGCGTGGCGTGAAAGAACCCAATAGCAGGCAGCCAGAGGTGAAGGGGTTAAACAAAAAACTTTTAATGACAAAAATACAAAAGACAAAAAAACCCACGAGGGGGTAAAACACAACGAAGGCAGGGAACAAACGGGATCACACTCGACAAGAACAATACAACAACAACAAACTGATATAACTAACTTACTTAGACTCGACAACACGGAGCACACTGTCACAACATCATACCCGAGGCACAAGCGGACACGCATACAATCCAAACACAGTACACAGAACAATCCACGAGCAACAAGACAAAGAAACATGAGGGTATATATAGGGAGAAACAAACGAGGGATAATGACACAGGGCAGGTGTGGGTAATAAAACACTCAGGGAAAGATAACAAGGAAACGAGAGGGGTGGGGCTAATGACGAGACACTGGAGAGAACGTATATTATTGTCAAAAGGACAATAATATGTTTCTCTCCACACATAACCAAAGACTTTGTCATGGCTCTGCTACAGGACCAAGAAAAACATGACTAAATGAAGCAGAGCCATGACAGTTGGGTGTAACTAGTTACTAAAAAAAGATGATGGCAGATAGAGTGCAAACCAGTGAAATATACAACAGTGCAGATGTGAGGTAGTGCGAGAGCTTATTTGCTTATAGCTTTGTTTAACCTATCAGAAGAGGTAGTTGAAGAGGTGCAGACTGATGCTGAATGAGGTAGTGAGCAGTCCAATGCTGCATAAATGTCCTGGAGGGAGGGGAAGGAGACACCAGTGATCTTCTCAGCTGCTCTCACTATGCATTGGAGGGTTCTGCTACAGGACACTTTGAAGGCGCCATACCACACAGTGATGCAGCTAGATGGTCTCGATGGTGCCTCTGTAGAAGGTGCACATGATGGGGGCTGGGGCAGTAGAGACGCTGCTGTGCTTTCTTGGCCAGTGCTGCGGTGTTGTCATGATCCGGGTCTCTCGGGGCATGTGTCCTGCGGGGGGGGGTGTATTTTGTTTTGTCGAACACGTGGAGTGCCGTTTGACAGCTCTCCACATGTCCGGTGTCTGCGTCATCTGCCCCACCCTCGTGTTTCCCTGTCGGGCTTTCCTCACTCACCGGTTTATCACTCACACCTGTAGCTCCTTCCCCGATTAGTACTCTCCCCGCTCTCTTATTTATCCCACACCTGTAGCCTATCCTTAGTTTGCAGATTTCCCTATTTATTCCCTCTTGTCCTCTTGTCTAGTGTCAGCTCGTTGTGTGTGTTACAACCCTGCCTTACGAACCATGTCTAGTCTTGTCATAGTTATTTCACCAGCCTTAGCCTTAGTTTTTCAGTCGTAGTCCTAGTTTTCTGTCTTGGTCTTAGCTTCTTAGTTTACTCTTTTGTTTTGCTCCAGTGCCTTGGTTTTCTACACGTCCTCTCTGTTTTGCCCTTCAGTCTTCGCTGGCACCTCGGACCTCTCCACTGCACTCTTCCAGACTTCTCTCCCCTCCGGACGGAACCCGGCAGCACTGAGCTCTCTTCGGGTTCCGCAACCTCTCACTCTTCTCCGGCGGAGAGAAACCTCCGGGGTGGAGGTGCGTCTCTTCCGTGGATACTGCCGGGCTGAGCCGGTTCCCCGCGGACTCTCGCGGCTCCCAGAGGACCGTGTAGGACTAAAAAGAATCTTGTGCTTACTGGACTGTGCGGCTGGTGTCTGGAAACCGATTTCTCCCTATTTTCCCCTGTATTAAATAAAGCTTTCATCACCCGCAATTGAATCTCCGTCTCCTCTCTGACAGACATGACAGGTGTTGTTAGTCCAGGAGAGATCCTCAGTGATGTGCTCCCCCAGGAACTTGGTGTTGCTCACTCTCTCCACAGTCGCACCATTGATGGTCAGAGGAGCATGCTAAGTATGTACTCTCCTGAAGTCAACAACAATCTCCTTCATCTTCTCCACATTCAGAGAGAGATTGTTGTCACTACACCACCTGGCCAGGTGGCTCACCTAGCTCCTGTAGTTTGTCTCATCTCTGTTGCTAATTAGACCCACCACAGTCGTGTCGTCCGCAAACTTGATGAAGAGGTTGGAGTTGTGTGACGGTGTGCAGTCGTGGGTCAGCAGGGTGTAGAGGAGGGGGCTAAGCACATATCCTTGGGAGGCCCCCGTGTTCAGTGGGATGGTATGGATGTGTTACTGCTGACCCGTATTGCCTGAGGTCTCCCCGTCAGGAAATCCAACAGCCAGTTGCGCAGCGAAGTGTTTAGTCCCAGCTGGACCAATTTATGAGTGAGCTGTTGAACTGAAGTCTTTGAACAGCATGACGTACAAGTCTTTTTTGTCCAGATGAGTGAGTGCAGCGTGGAGGGCAGTGGCGATGGCATCATCGGTCGAGTGCTTGGACTGATATGCAAATTGGAAGGGGTCCAGGGAGGGGGGCCAGACTTGATGTTGTGCATGACTAGCCGTTCAAAGCACTTCATGAGAATAGGAGTAAGTGCATCTGGACGGTAGTCATTGAAGCAGGATGGAGATGACTTCTTTGGAACTGGAATGACGGTGGTAGCTTTGAAGCATGTGGGGACAACAGCCTGACTCAGCGAGATGTTGAAAATGTCTGTGAAGACATCAGTGAGTTCTTAAAGGGTCTATCTGCAAAACATTCATTAGAACACTACATTTTCAAGCAACGCAAACTATTTGCTTATAATTTGCTTATTTTTGTTAAAACATGAAATTAGTGTTGTAATAATGTGTTTACATGTACTTTGTATTTAAAAGTTACATTTACATGGTTTTTATGACATTTATTTCATATTTTATGACGCTTTTTTCTTGTTCAAGTATTTTATACACAGAAGGTGGTACAGGTCAAATTACTTTCTAGAGATGAGTATTGTCATGATCCTGTCCTTCTTGTCAGGAGTTTTCTAGTTCTGTGGACAGGGTTGTGACAGTACCATGTCTTTTGTGCTTGTTGTGTTATGTGTGGAAACACGTGGCCTTTGTTGTGACTTTGCGCCACGTGTTCTTCTGTCGTGTGCCTTGGCCCCGCTCTCTTGTTTCCCCATAATTTTCCCATTAGTGTTTCATTCCCCTCACCTGCCCCGTGTAATCTTCCAATATCTTCCCATTAGTGTTTCATTCCCCTCACCTGCCCTTGGTAATCATCCCTCATTAGTTTTCCCTATGTAAGGCCCACGTGTTTTCTATCCCATGCCGGTTCGTTACAGTTTATGTGAGGTTATTCCTACGTCTTGCTCCCCTGTTCCAGTCTTGCCTTTTCCAAGTGGACATAGTTTTTTGTTGTTTGTGACATCTTTTGTTTTTCCCCCTCGTGAGCAGTATTTGTTTTTGAGTCCTGTTTTAGTTAGTGTTTTCCCCCATTGTGGGTTTTTGTTTTAATAGAGAATGTGAAGCTGACATCACGCCCTAAGTTGCATGTTGCAGTCGGCTCCTATCTTGGGAGGTTAATACTCCACTGCTATTATTGTTTTGATATGTACCGTTACTTGTTTTGTTTGATATATGGAGAAATTGAAAGTGAAAGAACCATGGGCTTTTCCTGAACGACTCTGTGTAATGCTATTGCAGTTTTTAACACAGCAAGATCTACCTACCATAGTTATATTTCCTAATCAAACAAGAAAAACAAACACTGCATTGAACGCACTAGCAGCCATCCTCCCAAGACGGCACAACATTCAACGTGGCGTGACGTCGATTAACAAGCTCTATAAAGTTTTTGTGGTTACCTGCTGTCTGCATCTGGGTTCTTCTGCTTTTCTGTTTACTCAGATGTTTTCCACTGTCATTGAGGAGCCTGGCCACATGACAAAGAAAGCTGATCCTGATTGGTCGTCTTGTGTGCATTCAAAGTGCTGATTGGCTCGCAGATAGAACCTTATAGAATCAAATTATAATTCGATTTTGTAGATAGAACCTTTTTGTTTTCTTAAAGAAAGTCCCAAAATGTACACATTAAAAAAAAACATGGCATAATGTTAATAAGTTGTCGCAGAATATGTGAATAACTAAATTTTGACCAAAATTTCAGGTAGAACCTTATAATTCTAAGGCGACGAATTGTTTAAATAATTTCTCTCTGCTTCTTGCTCTCTCTAGAGTCATACACATTAACTGACCTCAGTGATGTATCCTTACCTCCTCATACAACGGCCATTTCCATTGATGACCTCTCTCCAAACTCACCCAGCAACCATCAGCCTCTCTCCTCCGAACGGCCCTCCACGGCTTCCCAGCGCACTGTTAAAGCCCTCAAGAGATGGCTGAGCAGCCCAGTTCGACGGCTGAGTCTGGGAGGAAAAGGCAAAGGTCACACCTCAAAGTCGATTCAGAGCCCAGAAGGATCAGCCTACATGTTCCTCCCTCTCTCACCTACCCAAAGTCCACTGAGTCCAGGAGAGAGGTCTGAAAAACTACCCCACACCTACATATCACTGGTATGGATACAATACACTGTATACTGATCTATTTCTGACATATCAGCAATAGCGTTACTTGCTTTGTTATATGTAATATTGATGTAAAATCATTGACCACAGTGTCTTTCCCTGTAAACAGGACTGTGATGAGCTTTCCGTACTAGCCTCTCCAGACAGCCCCTATTACCCCAGATACCTAAATGATCTACTGCAGGTCATACATGATGCATATCACATCATCTCATTTGTCTTTCCACAGTGTCCACTATCTAGGGCATATTCATATTAAAAGCAAAAAAAAACCTTTCATTTTATTTTCATGGGGACTATAAAATATGAGTGATTTGTAACATTAAAACCCTTTAACGCACCAGTAGCTCCAATCAGTTTGATTACATTTCAAATTAACTGACGAAAATAACTGTCATTTTCACCTGTTTGATCTAAAATTACACTGTAAACATCAATAACAGCTTTAATTTGGCAAATGACCATGTTATAAGCGGGATAATTCACAGCTAGCAGTGCGTTAAATTATTTTAATACACTTTGTGGAGGCCTCCACATCATGCATTAAGTAAGGGATAATCCATGGCTCGCTTATACCATGGTTTTTTTTATAAGTTAAAGCTTTTGTTGATGTTTACAGTGTCATTTTAGATCAAACAGGTGAAAATAACAGTTATTTTGTCAGTTGATTTTAAATCCCGTGCGTTAAAGGCTTTTAATGCACACCTTCCAGCCAATCAGAATCCAGTATTCAAACAGACCATGGTATAAAACCCTTTAACGCACGGCTAGCTGTGGATTATCCCTTACGTAACACATAGCCTATATAATTACCATGTTATTATTGCTCATTTCTGGTTTCTCATTATACTTTTTATTTTTTAATCAATATTTGGGTTTTTAAACCCTTATCTGTGTGCAATTTCAGAGTCGTCACAACTTGCTCCATGGGGACAATGCTCCGTCCATGACTGCTGAGGAATATTTACGATCAGAGGGTTCAGAGAGTGATGAAGAAGCTAGAAACACTGCCTTGGAGAAAAGCATGTAGGTATTTCAAGTGAATTTTGAACTTTACCATGGAAGTTCAGATATTAAACATTGACCTCCCGCCACCATAATAAAATGCTATCTGGCATAAAATATTGGAAACCCACTCAAAATCTGACATATCTCATTATGATGTATCTCTCATCTAGATATGTGTTGAATGAGCTGGTTGAGACGGAGAAGCTGTATGTGGAAGATCTGGGGCTTGTAGTGGAGGTGACGTATGAATATCTTAAAGAAATCCATACAAAATAAATGTATTTAATTTTTTTGAGGAGACTGTTGGGAGACTATACTTTATGTAGTAACAATACTAATATAAAAAAGTGAAAGAAATATTTGTTGGCTACTCAAAAAAGTAAACAATAGCCAAGTATACTAGCCAAGTACAGTTAAGTGCAATTTTAAGTATTTTTGTATATAAAAAGACTGTACATAAAAAGTAGACTGAAAGTATACTTTCTTATTTTTAGTTTGAAAGAAGTAAACTAATATACTATACTAATAGCATAGTATATTAGTACACATATTATTTTTTTGTAAGCGTAATGGGCATGAGTAAATAGTTTTTAAATCAATTTACACAGTATATACGTAAATTAAGTATATACATAAGTTGTAAATAATAAAAACACATTAATTGCTTCGCCTACATAAACTGTTTATAAACTGTATACCTTTAATGTACTGAAAGTCATTTAAAAGCATTGGTCAAATTCAAAAATGTAATTTTTAATCTATTAGTTGTTCTCTGACTCCTCCAGGGTTATATGGCCACAATGAACACTATTGGGGTACCTGAGTATCTGGAGGGAAAGGATAAAATTGTATTCGGGAATATACATCAGATCTATGACTGGCACAAGGAGTAGGTCACTTAAATGATCAGTCATTTGCCATCGATGTGTGTGTGTTTATTTTTAATACCATTGTATTTCCGACCCTTTGTTGTTGTTTTGTTGCATTGAGCAGCTTTTTCCTTGGTGAGTTGGAGAAATGTGTGTGTGAACCTGATTTGCTGGCTCAACTTTTTATCAAACATGTAAGTACAGTAAAGAGTATGTGTTTTCATCTGGAGGAACTGCTGTAAAATTACAGCAATTTTATTTAAGTTTCTAGTTTGCCAAATTAGCAAATAGCATAAAACAAGCAATATTTGTTTCACAGGAGCGGAGGCTTAACATGTATGTGATCTACTGTCAAAACAAGCCAAAGTCTGAGCACATTGTTTCAGAGTATATTGAGACCTATTTTGAGGTAATTTTTGCTACGGTTTACTAACTGGTATATGAGTTAAGGGTGTATGACTGTCCTGTTCTCATTTTTTGCAGGAAATGAGACAACAGCTGGGTCACAGGCTGCAGTTAAATGACCTGCTTATCAAACCAGTTCAGAGAATCATGAAATATCAGCTGCTCCTTAAGGTGTGCTTAACAATGATCTAGAATATATAGTTATAAGCCTGAATATGTACATGTAAATCCAGAGATATAGTTTTAAGTCTAAATGTATTAATGGGATATTTGTGTATGTGTGTGTTCGTTTGCAGGACTTTTTGAAGTACTACACTAAAGCAGGCAGGCAGACAGAAGAGCTTGAGGTACGTGCAGTCTTTTTTACAGTAGCTACAGGTTTACTACAGGTAAATACAAGAAAAGTAAGTAGGGGATATGAACACAAATTATCAGGTGATATATTGAATTATTTTTTCTCATCACAGAGGGCAGTGGAGGTGATGTGTTTTGTTCCAAAGAGATGTAACGACATGATGAATGTTGGAAGACTTCAAGGTTTTGAGGTACAGTAGCAAGATCACACAGTTTCACAATGGGATCACTTCTGTCTTAACGATCACAACATCTTTAATGACTGTATGTTTATTAATATACTAACAAAGTTTCTTTGTTTAACATTTAGTTACAATATGCCTCTACAGTATTATGTATTATCCCTGTCTAAAAATTCCTCTGTTGTGTGATATTGGTCACAAAATCAGACCTAACAAAATCATAATGAAACAATTTTAAACAAATGTAAATTCAGTAAATCACCACTTATAGGCTGTCCCTGTTAATCATAAACATTTACTAACTATTAGGCCTACTCAAAAATCACTGACTGCAGCTGTAATGCATCAGAGGAGAACTGACCCTCCTGGCTGAGACTCCCCAGTTCTTTCCCCATTTATACAGTACACCATTGGAGTTTTAGTTCCTTGCCACCTTTGCTGTGTTGGCTTCCTGACCGGGAGACTTCCGATAATGTATTACGTAACTTCTGCAAGTTCCATTAATATTGGTCCTCTCTGTTTATACTCTTTACACTAAATTACTTTTGTGTTTTCTTTTTCATGTAAAGCTGTTTTGAAACAAAAGCGCTATACATATAAACTTGAATTGAATTTAACCGAATACTGTATGTGGTATATTTTATTATATACTTTGACATCTTGAGGCTGGTAATGAGCAAAAAGTTTGAAATGTCGGAAAGTTCATCACCTCCTTTAATTTACCCATTGTCAACAAAATATGAAGTTTTTATTTTATGAAGAATTAATTTTTAATGCATTTTTACCCTTGAATATCCCATAATTCATTGGGTCCCCAGGGCCAGCTGAATGGACAAGGAAAGCTGTTGCAGCAGGACACCTTCAGCTTAATTGAAAATGAGAACAGCATTCTCTCCCGTCCCAAAGAGAGACGAGTCTTCCTCTTCGAGCAGCTTGTCATCCTTAGTGAACCAATTGACCGCAAAAAAGGCTTTTCCCTGCCAGGATACATCTATAAAAATAGCATAAAAGTGAGACACGGTGTGAACTGACATACCTAAGTAAGCTCGACTACGTGTTTGATACATACATACTGTATGATTGTTCCAATTATATATCTTATAGGTCAGTTGTTTAGGCATTGAGGACCGTTGCACTGACGACCCATGTCGGTTGGTGTTGACGTCTCGTAATGTTGATGGAAGCACGCACCGATTTATCCTGTATGCATCGTCCCCAGAAGTCAGATTATGTTGGGCAAATGACATCATACAGATTTTAGAATCACAACGCAACTTCTTAAATGGTATATCATTATCATTATACCTTTCCTGACACTTTCCTGACCTTGATATTGATCCTTCTACCGTCACTCCACTCTGAATTACCTTTTTTTCAGCCCTACAGTCTCCTATTGAATATCAGAGGCAAACAATTAAATCTCTTAGCTTGGGAAAGAACATGACAGAAGCACAGTCGCTAGATTACGGCCTACAACCCTACAGCTCTGCCTCCGTTGACCGCCAGCGTCTGCACTCCTGGAATTCTTCACATCCCTCTCTGCCTCATTAAATGGTTAATGTTTGCATGATTGCAATAACGACATGATGTATGACATGATGTGAACCTTGTAACATTGGAAGAAGTTTTGATGGTATTTAATAATTTGTAATCAATCCTTTTTGCTTTCAGATTTGTGTCTACCTTCTCATCTTCCTCCGCTGACCTGAACAATATCCTATCACGTGTCACATTCCTTTCCTGCTGACAAAAGCAGAATGGATTTTAAAATGATAAATTATGGCTAAATTATTCTTGAGCCTATTTAAGCATTTAAGCTATTTGAGCATTCAATATTTTAGTAAGAAAGTACACCACCAGCAAATTTATCAAAACCTTTAGTTTCATTTAATTTCTCGTTCACATTTTTGACTTGACGTTGTTATGAAACATTGAAACGTATAGACCACTTTGCAAGATGTAAACACTCATCCAGAGGCACTTTCATTTTTATTTATTTTATTTTAATGCTTACATACCTAACTAAACTTCTTTTGGTTGTATATTGTTAAAACGTTTGTGTAATGTAAAAAAACTGAAACAGGAAGTTCCTCTGGATTAGTTTTGGATCAGCGTCTTTTTACATCCGAAGTGGTCTATTGAGTATTTTGAACCTTTAAGACTTTACACTTTTCCTTTTTTAATTTGGATGTATTGGGTTTTAGCGGCTAAAGTTGGTTTCATATTTATATTCATGCATGCATTGAGAAGGATTATATGATTGTAAGTATTGACAGTTATGACTAAAAGCAGTCAGCGGTGGACTTAATATATGCTGAATTATGAACGGGGTGGTAAACTTTATTTCAGTGTAATTGTTGTATCATGTGAAAAAAAGTGAATTATGGGTATTTGACATGTCAGGTAACTTTGAGGTGTTTTGTATTCTCTTGTCAATGAAATGTTTTAATGTTTAACTTGAACCTTTCAGTACAGTTATTTTCAAAGGTATAATTTGACATTTTGATCAATGCAAAATCTGTAAATGAAAATAATCTCAAACTATGACTACTGTGTGATGTAGTAAATATATATATTTTTTAACAATTAATCATAGCAAATATTTTTAGTCATGAGGAACACAGAAGGTATGCCACAAGAAATTATCATCAATGTTTTTATCTCATTCCATACCACAACAAATGCTTAAACAAATCCTTACATTTGCCAAATAAAAAAACTTAATTTCACTTCTATATTCCAAGGGCTTTTGCATACTACATTAGGTTTATAAAATGATCAATAGGCAGGCACACTTGTAGTTTCTCTTATGTTTGGGACAGAGGATTAAAATAGAGGACAGAGGAGTAAAATATGTCAATCTTGTAGTTTTAATATATATACATAACAGATATTTAACCTCTCATTTTATCACCTTAAACATAATTTAAACATAATTATGTGGGCGTAACCAGTAAGCCATCCGAGAATTTCTCACCTACTCTTTTATGAATACTGAGGATTCGGACATACTACTGTGTTTTCTCATACTATACAGTAGATAAGTAGGCGTATTCGGACGCAACAGTAGTATACGCAGTCCTACTGCTTTTCACCTACTATATAGTATGGCAGTATGCGATTTCGGATTCAGCCTCGGACTGAGGATTGTGAGCTTCGTCTATTTCAGGTAATTACTGCTATTTTTTATTTTTGTTGATTGTTATTTGTATTTATGACCCTTGTATGGGTGGCTATTATCTTGTTGAACATGTTAATACCTTAAAACGTGTCTTTGACACTTTTTGGTGGTTTGGTACTTGAGATGTTTCTTAGTTTAGTTATTGTCCACTTTATAAGTGTAAAATCAGCAGCCAGAATGCCTGCAATTACTTAACAAAATGCTTGATTTTATTCACTTTAGTACTTTAGTCATTATAATGCGGTACATGACTGTCTAGAATTCTAAATTCAGTAAGGGCTGTACAAACATGTGCCAGCACATCTCAATCTAAATTATTGCAGTTATTTGTCATCACAAACGTTGATTATTAGAATGTTGTTATTTATAATTTTCAAGTGGGGTGTAGGACATGACAATATCATATCTTTAACCGTTAAAATGTTATATAGTGTAAATTCCTTTTCTGCATGCTCCTGACCTATACATTTCGTTTTTGTACTGAACACAAATTAACATATTTTAATGAAATTTTGTATTTAAGTCAATGGTGACCCAAAATGACTTCCCTAGTGAAAAAAAAGTATATTTTATTGTATTTTTAATCTATTTTCTTTTTCAATAGTACATTGCAAATATACTATCAAAAAATTGTACTAACTTTAAATATATAAAAATTGTATTACCATCATGCTTTTACCTATTTTTACAAAACAACTTTTAACACACTTTAAAATAATTGAAATTTAGTATATTTTCTAAAAAATATATTTTATAAAAATATACTTGAATTTAAAGATTTGTTTATTTTTTAAAAGTGTATTTATTTGCACTTTATGTAAATATATTTTAGTATTATTTTTAACTGCGTGGTGAAAATGACCATTGTAACAATGCATTGAAAGTATACATTCAAAGTATATTATTAAATAACCTGAAGTTGTAATATACTTTAAATTAAATTTTAAAGTCATTTTTAAGTGTACTTCTACGTGCGTGCAATAAACTTAATTACTGCTTTAAGAAATAATAAAACATTTGAAAAATGCGTTGAAAGCCCATTTAAAATATTTTTAAATAAAGTGTATGCTCTGCACAAAAGGCTACTCTTGTAAATGTGATTTAAGTAATTTAATAAATGTATACATAATGTCACAGAGAGGTCCAATGTATAAACATCAATCCATGACTAATGTTATACCAACAGCACACCATACGAAAACAAGAAAATGCGTTCTACTGGACAGGAAGTTCAGCTACTGGATTGCTATGTCACAAGTACAGCCAAGTAAACTATATTGCATGGCCAAAAAATATTTTCACTCACACTGCTTTATCACATTATATCATAATCAGTGTTCAAAAACTCGTAACATATCATAATTAATTTTAGGCAGAAATAAAGCTGAAAAACAACAATTGGCATTGATATCTGTAAAGCTGCAGAAATAGTTCCCCATGAGTCAGTTTTAGTCTCTTTCAATGTTGTTTGGAAGTGGAATGACATACAGTTTGTCCTCAGACCTAATCATTACACATTTACGTTTGAGTGATTGAGGAGGGACAGCAAACACATTATTTGAGTGAGACACTTCATATATAAATGTTGAGGATATATTTAGCTGAACATCTCTATACAACTTTCCTCCACTCTTGGCAAGCTCTTTAACTAAAACACAGAATCTGTTGTTGGTGGATGCAGAAGATGTCCCCTCCTCACACGTAAAATTCACCAGGGTCATAATTTCACAGAATGTTCCGTCATTTAACTGTACAACTGAATTGTTTCTCTTTTTAAGAGTTGTGTTCTTGCAGGAATGATAAAGAACTCCGCTACAAGTGAAACGGTCATAAAAAAACCCTGAATTAACTGTGTCACCAGTAAAGTCTTCAATAGCCATCCTCTGCAGCACAGATGTGTTACCTTTCTTCGGGCAACCAAAACCTCTGACATTATCTTGAAACTTCTTTGACTTTTGTGTTAAGTCAGATCTACTTTGGAGTTTGTCAAATAATTTTCGTATGTTTTCATTAGCATTTGCCATTGTAGTCCCTGCTTTTGCTGAGAGAGCCCTCCACCTAAGGAATCTCTTAACTACTTGATCTAGCACATGCGTTGTTCCGTTGCAAAACTTCAGCAATGTTCCATTAAATGATTCGAATGGAAATGTGGATGTTGCCCACAGTGGTCCCCAGTTGCGCACACTTGCTGCTAAGTGCATTAATAAATGCACATTAAAAGAAATATTAGTAGCACCGTAAAGTTTCTCAAAGTTACGCACAAACTTTCGAAGAGCTTGTTCTGCCATATCCACATGGTTTGCTTTGATGGCATCATGAAGAAGAGTGTGCATTGAAAAAACTAATAAAAAAAGATGATTCCAGTACTTCTTTTTCAAAATACCACCGGTTTCGGCGGGTGGGGCTTCCTGGGTCGCGGCTCGTGGGCTCTCCCTGTTCTTCGTGGACGTTGCTCGGTGGCTTTGGTCGGGGTCACTGAGTGCAGCTATGACACGTCAGAGGAGATCTGGCCTCCGCCGTGATGCAACAAGTACATCAGTTGTGTTTTTGGTTCCGGTTGATCTAACTAATGCAGCCTAAACCCTCGAAGATTTATATTATGGAAGAGTAGTGTATGCAAGATTAAAAAGATGCGTCTTTAGTCTAGATTTAAACTGACAGAGTGTGTCTGCCTCCCGGACAGTGCAGGGAAGACTATTCCAAAGTTTAGGCGCTAGATAGGAAAAGGATCTACCACCTGCACTTGATTTTGAAATTCTAGGTATTACCAACTGACAGGACGCCTGAGAGCGTAATGCACGTGAAGGACTGTAATACAAAAGGAGTTCATTCAAGTACTGAGGAGCTAAACCATGTAGGGCTTTAAGGCTAAAAAAAGTACATAGTACAAGTAATAAGTACAGATTACACTTTTTAGAGTAACCAATAACACAACACACTCATGGATATATTATCATACACTAGACTTGATTATATCTCACGGAGCCGATCTAACCAATATAGATATTATACCTCAAAGCGACGATGTCACTGATCACTATCTTATAACATGTACACTGCGCACTGCAGAAATCAGCCGTTTAACTCGTTATCGACAGGGTAGAACAATTACCTCGACTACTAAAGATAGTTTCGCAAAGAGCTTGCCAGATCTGACTCCTTTAATAACCATACCAATAAATACAGAATCGCTCGATGACATGACCAGCAAATTGGGTACTATTTTCTCTAATACATTAGAAGCTGTCGCACCTATGAAGTCAAAAAAGATTAATGAGAAAAACGCAGCACCATGGTACAATAGCACCACTCGCGCCCTTAAAAGAGAAACACGTAAACTGGAGCGCAAATGGAAACAAACCCAATTAGAGGTCTTTAAAATTGCGTGGAAAGAGAGTGCAAACTGTTATAAAAAGGCACTAAAAGCAGCAAAGGCTGAGCACCTCCGTAACCTCATAGAAACTAACAAAAACAATCCAAGGTTTTTATTTAGT